>NW_020665065.1:17507399-17514973 GCF_002925995.2 Terrapene triunguis
GCAGCCCCCCCCCCCCCGGTCACTCACCGCTTGAAGTGCTCGATGATCTTCTCCTCGCGCACGTTCTCCGGTAAGTTGCCCACCCAGAGGTGCCTGGTTTCCCGGACCATGCTGCGCCGCGCCGGCCCCCCCGCGCCCCGGCCTGTGCCCTAGTGCCAGGAGCTGCCTCCCCTCGCGGCGGCGGCGGACACCATCCCTCGGGGCCCCTGCTCCGGGCCGGCGGGCTGCGGCTCCCCTCCTGGCTCCCCTCAGCGGCGGCGGCAGCGCGGCGCCCCCTCCCCCTCGCGCTCTCTCGCGCTCTGTGGCGGCTCGGCTCTCCCCGCTCCCTCTCACACCGCCGCCAAGCCCGGCGCAGGCGCACTCCGGCCGGGGAGCGGGGGGGAAGGGAAGGGAGAGGGGAGCGCTCGCTCCCAACGCCCTGGGCCGCCAGCCTCCCGGCCTCACTGCGCACGCGCTGCGCTAGAATGACTCGTTTTCCGCACGGCTTGCTTCCTCGCGCCACTGCGCCTGCGCAAAAAAAAAAAAAAGGGGGAGGGAGATGGGAGGGAGGCGTCCCTTCCCACCCCGCCCCCATTGGAGTCAATGGGGGAGCACTTTGTGCCATTGAGTTCAATGGGGGCAGGGGGGCAGGGACCATTGAGTTCAATGGGGGCAGGGACCATTGAGTTCAATGGGGGCAGGGGGGCAGGGACCATTGAGTTCATGGAGAGTGGAACTGGGGGCCCTGACGCTCTCTTTGCCCCAGATGGGAGCCTGCTTAACCCTTTATTACTTGGTGCCTTCCCTCCTGCAGCACCACATCCCACTCTGCCTGGGTCTCCCCTGCCACCGGTCTCAGGTCAGGGAAATAAGTGTCTGAAGTTCCTGGAGAAGAGCTCGTCTCCTCTCACCAGCAGAAGCCGGACCAATAAAAAGATGTTACCTCACCCACCTTGCCTCTTGAAGTTGCTGGCACCCACAAAGCCCTTGGGGCAAATGCTGATCTCAGCAATGCCAGCGTAAAGCCAGGGTTACTCCACGGAAATGAATCGAGTTATTCAGCATTTCCACCAGTGTAACAGCACAGCGTCGGGCCCTTTTTTATACAGCTAGGAATAAATTAACAACAAACACAGCAGCCAGTCTCTGGCCAGAGAGTAGAAAAGCGATAGCAGTATATAGTGCTTCAATACCAGCGTGATATGTACCATAGGAATACCATAAATACAGTACAAATAAATCACATTTTCATCCCAGATGACATCTTAAATTAGAGTTAGGAACACAGGTATTACTAGACAGGATCACACCCAAACTCCTCTAGTCCAGTGTCCTGTCTGACAGTGGCCAGTACCAGATGCTTCAGAGGAAGATGAAACATCCCCGCTCTAGGCAAATGTGGGATAATCTGTCCTTTGTGTTAGATCAGGATGAGACCTAACAGAGATCAGCTTAATCCCTAACGCATGAGGTTTCAAATTGCACATATTTTAAAATATTTACATAGCAACTTTCACCCCCAAAGGCACTTTACACTAGTAATCCTGTGCAACATTACTGTCAATCACATTGCCGTTTTAAAATTGTGCCTCACTAGAGGTGTAGATAATTAGAACTGCCGTATTGGGTCAGACCAAAGGTCCACCTAGCCCAGTATCCTGTCTTCCAACAGTGGCCAATGCCACATGCCCCAGAGGGAATGAACAATTCTTATAGTCTTAGATCCCATTCACAATTGGATCTTTACAGTAGACCCTTGCACAGCCCACCCCACCACAACAACTTCAAATGGAACCGCCTGGGTGCCAGAATCCACCCATGGAGATGTTATTGCAGGATCAGGGCCATAAGAATCTTCCCAGCCCTAAGTGTCTTACATTCTCTGTCTAAAATATGTATGCAATACATATAAGCAAATTTAAATTTACCTCAATTTAATTACATTGAGTATTCCATGTGAAAGCAAGCACAAGTGTGATTTCCATGTTACACTCTATTTTACAATTCTATAGCTCTGGTCGTCTCTATCAGCATCACATGCAGCCACTACCACTCCATACAACCTCATCTGGGGTTAGAGGGGAAGTTGACAACCAGTCGGCACCTTTCACAAAAGTGGGAGGGAGAAGAAATGTTAGCAAAGGACATACCAGAGCAGACTCTTACGCAAACGGCCACAGGATCTTTAGATCTTTAGAATCCCAATCCTGGGAACTACTTGCAAGAGTAAAGGTTACTCACATGCCTAACTGTTTACAGGATTAGGCCCCTAGTGTTTACACAGATTAGACAGAAACTTATTTTTAAAGGTCTCATCTAAATGAGCCATATTTAGCAACATGTAACTCAATGTCCCGGTACAGAAGAAGGAAGAGCAGAATCAACCCTGCCAGGATATGAAGCTATGGTTCCAGGGAGTCTAGTAGATATTAAACACTCGATGCTTATAAGGCCACTGTACTATCCCCCCCAGCCTCTCCTTGGAAGGCAGCTTTTTAACAGCTGTGAAGGAAACTGGGTGCAATTTCACACTCAGAGAAGGTTATCCATTTAACAAAGAGCAACAATACAGATTTATCAACAGCAAGCAAGATCCAGCCATCTCCCCTTTCCAGGGGTGCTGGAACAATTTTTATAGTGGGGGTACTGATGATGGAAGCCATGGAAACCATGTATTTGGTGTTTGTGATTTCTACTTCAAGCCAGGGGGGGCGGCAGCACCGCTAGTTCAAGCGCGACTGCCCCTTTCCACATAGAATCAAATTATTTCATAGGAGTTTGGAAGAGATGCTCAAGTTATTATTTTGCATTCAAACCCCACCAAGTGAACCAGTTTGAGGTTAGGGTAAACTGAACACACATCCAGAGACAGCATTTCTTTTGGAGCCACATAAGCCTGGTTAGCTGCTTATACCACAAAGAAAAGACTAATATTTCAATGTATTTCCTTTGGCCAAAGCCTCCTGTTTGCTGACAATGCTTTTCTCTTGATTGAAACCATATTCTTATTTGCTGGGATGAGCAAAGCTCAACTGCACTGTATTCATATTCAATCCATGCTTGTTAATATCCATTGAGCACCCAGTTATGCACTCAGTGATGTACTGAGCACAAATTAAGAGGGTCCCTGCCCCAATGTGCTCACAATCTTTTCATTTAACTTTATATCTTGAAGGCTTTTACTAGCTGAGAAATTATTCCCCCCCACCCAAGAGTTAAGCAAGACCCCCTTCGCACCCCCACTTACAAACATTCACTCAAGCCATGTGCACCTAAGCAACAAAAGAAATTACCAGCTCTCTTCAGTGATATGTTCACCACGTCGGTTTCTTTTCCATGGAATTGGGTTTTAGATTTTGACCAGCTACTTGTAAAGCAGAAATACATAGAGTAATTGTTCTAAATAAGCATTTACTGTATATAGCATTTTACACCTTTAAAAAGCTCTACAAACATCCATTCCAGGATAAATGGTAAAAGATTACAAGTTTTACTGTAAAGTTGCTTATTCTTATGCAGTTTTCCCAAGTTGTGATTTTCACACTTCCAGTTCAGTTTTCAGCTACGATGCTGCCTACTCCTCCCTTACCTTCACACAAGAGCTCTGAGGGGCAAGACCAAGGTTACGCCTACACTTTAACCACTACAGCAATGCTGTAAACACTCACTACGGCAACAGGAGGGGTTCTCCCATCACTGTAGTTAACCCACCTCCCTGATAGGCGGTAGGTAGGTCGATAGAAGAATTCTTCCATCAACCTAGCGCTGTCTACATCCGGGGTTAGGTCAGCTTAACTACGTCACGTGGGGATGTGGATTTTTCATACCCCTGGTTGACTTAATTTTGTAGTGTAGATGTGGCCTGTAAAAGGAGCTTCACTAACGGCTGGTCTACACTGAAAACTGACATCAGCATAGCTACATTTCTCAAGGGTGTGGATTCCCGCATGTTATGGGCAAAGAGGGGTGTCTACAGATTAGAAGCATCTAAAAACAAAAGCAAGTCAACCAACTCTATTCAGTCAGTGGTGGACAGGGAAATAGCTTAAGTCATGTTATTTAAAGGCCTAATCATCACTACAAGCAGTAGGGATGGTATGTAGCCATGTATGTGTACCTGGGGTAAAGTCTTGGACTGTCCAACACTTTAACCTGATTGTGGGGAAACAGTTCCTGCCTACACTAAGGGTATGTCTTCACTACCCGCTGTATCAGCGGGTAGCAATCAATTTATCCGGGATCGATATATCGCGTCTCGTTAAGACGCGATATATCGATCCCCGAACGTGCTCACCGTCGACTCCGGAACTCCACCAGAGCGAGCGGCGGTAGCGCAGTCGACGGGGGAGCCGCGGCCGTCGATCCCGTGCCGTCTGGACCCCAGGTAATTCGATCCAAGATACTTCGACTTCAGCTACGCTATGTAGCTGAAGTCCCCCCCAGTGTAGACCAGCCCTAAGACTACATAATATTGTGACAACGGCATTATAACTGAATCCCCTAACTCTGCTATACAACAGTTGTAACGTATGCAGGACTTCAGTGGAGGCTGGAGGGTGGGGGGGAGAAACAGATTGGTCCTGAGATTCAGGACTGCATCTAAGGCAGAGGTCAGTCATACGCCAGAAAAAGTTCCAGCATTAGAGACATGACAACAAATTCACCCCTGGCGTAACTCTACTGGCTTCAATACAGTGCTCCGGGGATTAATTTGGCCTGCATAGCCTGACAGCAATCAAACTCTCACACAAACTTTAATGGATTACAGTTGGCACCATAATTGATGCTAGCAAGATTGACCTGGTCTCCATTGTTCCAAAATGCACGGAATTCAGTGCAAGGTAATGCACATTGGAAGGAACCATTTAAATTACGTGTACACACTAATGGGTTCTGAAGTACACTTAACCTCTCAAGAAAATGATCTAGGAGCCCTTGTGGACAACTCAGTGAAAACATCTGCTCAGTGCAGTGTAACAGTCACAAGGGAATAACATGTCAGGCCGCATATTAACAAGGGAGACGTATAAGACAATGTTTCATTCTCAGCCTGAACATTATGTTCAAGTTCATCTCAAGAAGAGAGATGCAGAAAGCAGAAAGGTCAAAAAGAAGAACGAAAACAATTAGAGCCATGGGGAAGAGATGCTTCCATACAAGGACCTATTAAAAAGTCTGGAACTATACAGTTTGGAAATCAGGAGAGTAAGAAAATATTCTTAGAAGTATATGAAATAACAAAATAGAAGAGAGAATGCCGATTAGGCACCATTATTTATGCTTTCCCCAACCCAAAAATAAAAGGCCACCCTATGTAATTAACAGGTAATACTGACAATGGTTAAGCAGTTCACACTTTTATGCAACATATTAACCAACGTGTGAAATTTATAGCCACACAGGTTATGGCGGCAAGGAATTTGTCCATTTCAAAAACAGATTAGACAGTGAATAAGAACAGCCACTGCAGTTACGCTTACTAAAATGATCACTTCTTGTACTGTTATTTCAGGGCATTTCAGGATTATCAGTCATTCTGTATTTCAGTCCTCCACAGGATAAAGTAAATGCACAGTTAGACGCATCAGGGGGCAGATGTTATGCCTTCCTCTGAAGCAGACATTGGCCAAATGTCAGAGTCTGTATAATAGATTAGATGGAACATTGGTCACATCCAGTGAGGTAATTATTATTATATTCTACCAGTGATTGTAAGTAACAGGCTTCTGTGCTTATTACACAGTCATGATCTGTCATGGTGGCTGAAGTATTCTCAGGAATACTTGCTATAAAAATTCACTAAAGCTTCTCTTAATTTGAGTCTTCGGATTATGTCTGCCATCTTGCTAATAAATCATTATTTCATATAGTATTCCTGCCTGTTGACTATATAAATTCATTAGTGACAATGACAAGAAGGGAGTTGAATATCAGATTGGCAACCAGATTATATATCTGGTTTTAATAATGGTCTGGATTATTGCAAGAACTTTATCATTTAAATAAAACATTTAGTGTTTAAGCAATGATGATTTTCTTTTAATTCATGAGTGAGGATGAATACAGTTTTTAGTATTTAGCATCTCATACTGCGGAGATTGGAGATTCATTAATATTTTTATAGTGCTATAAACATGAAGTTCAGAGCCAGATCCCAGTTTAGGAGGGGGGTTAGGACCTGATATTTTGGTTCATCCTATCTTAAAGCCATCAGTGCTCTGTCCTGCAAGTTTGGATCTGACTCCAGATCCAAAGTTTAGAGATGCTGCATCTAAGTTATTCCACCGCCCCCAAGGCCTATCTTTAATTATCATCACCACTGATGATATGAAAATGGTGGCCACCAACAAGAGGGTCAATATATGTCAATTTTGGCAAACACTATTGTTGATTGCACTCCACAGTTTACACCAAACCTATCAAGAGAAGTGCTTCTAAACATAGATTTTCAGACCACTACACTGAATAAAATAGATACTGCTTGCCCCCAGCAGCAAAGTGTAAAGTGATTATTTGACACCCAAGAATGCTGTATCAATGAAAGGACTGCAAAAAACTGCTGCTGAATATCATTTTGATAATATCTTTTTAAAAGAATGATTAAAATTAATAGTTTTCAGACCACGGCCAAAGAAATCAGTGTTTCAGGAAAAAGTACCATTGAACTACGTTAATGGCAGATGTGAAATAAATCAGGTTTCAACATAGTTCCTACTGGACATCCCAAATGGCACTCTTTTGGAGATGTCAGCAGAGCAGCATAGAGATCAGAATCATAGAAATGTAAGGCTGAATGGGACTTTGAGAGCTCATCTAGTCCAGCTCCCTGTGCTGAGGCAGGAACAAGTATACCTAGACCCTCCCTGACAGGGGTTGTCTAACCTGCTCTTAAAAACCTCCAGTGATGAGGATTCTACAAAATCCCTTAGCAACCTATTACAGTACACGACTATCCTTATAATTTGGAAAAACTTTCTAACGTCTAACCCAAATCTCTCTTGCTACAAATTAAGCTGATGACTTCTTGTCCTACCTTCACTGGACATGGAGAACAATTGATCACCATCCTCTTTACAACTCTTCACATATTTGAAGGCTTATCAGGTCCCCCCCTAAGTCTTTTCTCAACACTAAATACATCTACTTTTTTTAACCTTTCCTCATAGGTCAGATTTTCTAAACCTTTAATAATGTTTGTTGTTCTGCTCTGGACTCTCTTCTATTTGTCCATAATTTCCTTAAAGTGTGTTTCCCAAAACTGGACAAGCTACTCCAGCTGAGCCTCACCACTGCCACGTAGAACAGCACAATTACCTCTCATGTCTTACATATGACAAACCCGTCAATACACCCCAGAATGATGATAGCCTTTTTTTCCACAACTGTGTCACACTGTTGACCCACTATAACCCACAGAGCTGTTTGTGCAGATTGAACTACACAGTACTTGCTCATGTTGCAAAGGTAAGTCACATTGAAGTCCCCTATCAGCCTAGCCAATCTCCAAGGCTACAGCAAAAAAAAAAAAAAAAAAAAAAAAAAAATATAATCATTCTGGGGTGTATTAACGGGTTTGTCATATGTAAGACATGAGA
>NW_020665065.1:17515373-17523577 GCF_002925995.2 Terrapene triunguis
AAAAAAAAAAAAAAAAAAAAAAAAAAAAAAAAAAAAAAAAGGCACCTTTCACAAATGCTAGAGGCACCTCCAAAATAAATAATTATCATCAAAGCAAGATCCCACAAGATACAAATAATTCCATGGGGACTGTACAGGATAGGCAGATTTCTACATTGGATTTTTAATTCCATTTTCCTATAGCCAATACAGCTGAAAAACTGCCACATATGGGGCCCAATCTTGCACATCCTTAACGCCAGTGTGGAGTGCCATTGGGCAAAATGATGCTGGCTTCCTTCTCACACTGATCAACTTGCAGGATATGGGCTAGGATATGAAACACACTGTCCAAAGCTCCGAATCAAAGTTTTAAGTCTTCTGTTGCTGCTTTCCTTTCCTTAATGGAACCTTTTTGTTTTACACATATCCTTGCTTTTGCTTTTACAGAAATCTGATCTTTTGTTCTAATGCTATTTCTCTATTAAACTCAATTTACTACATTTTAATAAAACACGGATTACACAAAAATTGGTGTAACTGCTCATTAGTTAAACGGATAAATTAAAATGAAATGTGTTTGAACACAACCTCAATAAAGTAGAGGGCCACAGGAGTGAATTTCTGATCTCAATTGGGCTTTATTTTTACATTGTGAATACTCTGCAGTCTTCAGGATACAGAACATGCTCATGGAAGTTCATGCATGCATATGGAAGCACAGTTGGTGGAAGCATCTGGGCACATAGGCTTATGCTTTGAATGCTGCTGCTTCTACTCTGGCAGATACAGTATGATCAATACCAAGATACTTTAGCGTAGTTACAGTTACTATCTAGTAAACACATTTAAGGTCATGGATTAAATTTTTGACTGATTTTTAAACACTGCCGAGAGGACAGCTATCAGTCCTTGAAATCCAACTACCAGATAGTGATCCAAACCAGCAGACAAAGGGGGTAGCATCGTAGTTCTCAATCGTCCTCATTGACACAGTCATCACAACTGACAACTCTCTAACACTGCCTACTCAAAAGACCCCACACCACAATTCACACAGGAATTTCAGAGCATCATCAAATCCTTCCCCAAACAACTCCAAGAGAAACTCTACACCTTCATACCCCACAAACCCAACTCAGGAATCTTCTCTATGCTTCCCAAGATACACAAACATGGGAACCTAGACAGTCCCATCATATCTGGCCATGGCAGTCAGTGAAAGAATCTCAGGACTCCAAGAAACCATCCTCAAACCACTCACCACACAGAGGGCCAGTTTCCTCCAGGATACAATCAACTTCCTCCAGAAACTCTGCAGCACTAATCTCCCTCTGAACACCATGGATGTCACCTCCCTGGACACCAACATCCCTCACAATGACAGCATCGCGCTGCCTTCCTCAAATAGCTACAAAACAACGGACAACACTCCGATATCCACCCCAAACACGTCGCAGAACTCATCCATTTCATTTGTCCAAACCATGGGAATAACCACGAACACTAGGATGGCTCCCGATTGGCCATCCTCTTCCCGGGCTACCTTGAGGAAGAATTTCTGGACAAATGCACCACAAAACCAATAATATACCTGAGATACATATTTTCAGCATCCTTTGGACAGACAACCTGAACTCCCTTAGATTTCCACCACAACTTCAACAACCACCTTCAATCCATCAAATTCTCTCTAGATCACTCCCACACCAGCATCAACTTCCTGGATACCACAATCAGCTTCAACAAGGAACCCTATGGACAATTATATATAAGAAGACCACCGTACTTACCTTCACAGATATGGAAATCACCCCAAACACAGCAAGAAATCGATTATCTACAGCTAGCCACTCAGAGCACAGAATATGCTCCAAGGATGAAGTCCGAGATATACACCTCAACATACTTAAAACCTCCTTCATCAAACAAGGACACCCCACCAAAGAAGTAAATCGCATTGTGGAATGGGCCACTCAAATACCCCAAGAGAACCTGCTTTAATACAGAAAAAAAATTCCCTGTGACCTCACATCCCTACTTGTCACCTACTATTCCACACTGGAACCCATAGGGGGTATAAACAAACAGTTACAAGCATACTCATTGGGGACCACATCCTGAAAGAAATCTTCCACTAACTCCCTCTTCTGGCCTTCAAACAACCTCCCCCCTGCAGCCTTGCCAAGCTCATCATCAGAAGCAAGCTTCCCATAGACCCACCAACTCAAAGCAGCACCAGACACTGCCATAACAGATGCAAAACCTGCAGATATATCTCCACTGATCAACACTCCCCACAACACGCCTTTCAAGATGCACAAGTCCTACACAGGCCTATCACAACATGTGTACCTCATCCTATGCACTAAATGCCTCAACAACCATTATGAGGGTGAAACCAGATAATCACTATGGTCTCAAAGAAACTCACACCGAAAAATGATAAAAGACAAAAACACCATAGCATCCGTGGGCAAACACTTTTCACAAAACAATCACTTCATATCTGGCCTCTCAGGCCTTATCCTCAACGAAAACCACCACCACACCTTCAAAAGATGAGCCTGGGAACTTAAATTCATAACTTTGCTAGACACTAAAAATCACGGTCTTAATGAAGACATTGGATTTATGGTTTATTACAACGATGTGTAAACCCCCACCCCCTCCTTTTTGGTCCTATAACTGCAAGGGTGTTAACAGGCCACTTCACCTTGAATGGTCCCTTAGAATATGTGTTAACTACCTATATTTCACCTTGTATTTAGCTGTGACACTGAGAGTATCTTTCCCAGATGCGAAGAGCTCTGTGTAGCTCAAAAGCTTATCTTTTACTGGACCAACTTCTGTTGGTGAAAGACATTACCTCACCCACCTTGTCTCTCTAAGGGTATGTCTACACTACGGGATTATTCCGATTTTACAGAAACCGGTTTTTGGCAACAGATTGTATAAAGTCGAACGTATGCGGCCACACTAAGTACATTAATTCGGCGGTGTGCGTCCATGTACCGGGGCTAGTGTCGATTTCCAGAGCGTTGCACTGTGGGTAGCTATCCCATAGTTCCCGCAGTCTCCTCCGCCCATTGGATTTCAGAGTCAACATGGCAAAAGTTCAGCAACTGGGAGGGGAGTGCCTACATTTCAATCACTGATGGCCTGCCATTGGTGCAAACACCTATATAGACAGGTCAAGCTGCTATTTGTACCTGTAGAGCAGTCTCTGTCAACCTTTCCAGACTCCTGTACCCCTTTCGGGAGTCTGATTTGTCTGGCATAGGCCCAAATTCCACCTCACTTAAGAGCTACTTACTTATAAAATCAGACATAAAAATAAAAAAGAGTCACAGCACACTATTACTGAAAAATTGCTTTCTCATTCTTACCACGTAATTATAAATCAATTGGAATATAAATATTGTATTTACATTTCAGTGTCTAATATATAGAGCAGTATAAACAAATAATTGTATGACATTTTAGTTTGTACTGACTTTGCTAGTGCTTTTTATGTAGCCTGCTGTAATACTAGGGAAGTATCTAGGTGAGTTAATTTACCCTGTGGAAGAACTCTGCTATAGAGCTTACTCTGGTTTTAAGCAGGGGTTAACCTCACCGGTGCAAAGAGTAGCTTTGCCTGTCTGAGGTTTGTACCAGTGCGGCTACATTGTTGTGTGACCATTAAAGGCTATAAACAGAATACACCCACTCACCCACCCCACCCCGGCAATTAAGACAAGGCCTTTGCATGACTGTTTAAAACTCTCAAATGCTTTATTAAAAAACAAAACAAAAACAAACACACACCAACTATTTTAAGAAAGAAAGCCTTTGTCAAATATTTCATGTTTTCCCTATTTCAAATAAGCATCAAGAGCTCCATCCATCCATCATGGAAAGCAAAAGTTGACATCTAATATTTCAAAAGGTTTAAAAACAAAAAACAAACAAACAAAAAAAAGCAAGCAGGAAAACAAAACCTTTAAAAATAAATCCTGCTAGGCATTCTCTAGACATCAAAAAGGGAAGGAGGCGGTAAGTCCAATTAAAAAATATTTTGCAAGTCACCTTTAACAAAATACATACAGCGCCAAGACTTGATCAGAAGCTGGAAACTACAAAGTACTGCTCTATGTACTGTTATGGGCCATGTCTACACTAGGAGGGCTTTGCTCGTCTAGGTATACTTGTGCATAAGGTATACTTGTATACTATACCAGCAAACACTCTTACTCTGGATGCAGCAATACTGTGCTTTTTACATACATACATACATACATACACACACATATATATATATATATATATATATATATATAAAATCCCGATTCAACAGGGTACTTAAGTATGTGAGCAGTCCCATTGAAGTCAATAGGATTATTCACCTATTTAAAGTTAACCTTGTGCTCAAGTACGATGCTGAACTGGCATCTATGTTGTTATGTTTAGAGGACCCTACACTTGTAATCCCTGAAGGCTGCGTATTTGTTTCATGTGGCACAATGCTGACAACTGCATTTGTAAATTAACTGCTGCAAAGGCAAAACAAGAGCACTAACCAGTGGGAGATTTTAAAAGGAAATTACATTTATTTTTGTGCACAGCGCTACGGGGATGCAGACTAGTACCAAAGGATATTTATAGAGATAGTTTAAAATATATATAAGATATTTAATATGCAGAAGACAGTTCTTTTTATTTTTGCAAGTTATAAGAAGTCAGGTTTTGGGTCAAATCTACTGCAATCTAGAAAAATAAAATTCAGCAGCTTCCCCTTTAAAGTTGGATGTGACCCTTGTTTAAGCTATCCAAAAAAAAATGTAATTTGTTAGCCGAATATTGTAAACCAATTACAGCAGGCACAGTGAGCCTGCATACTGTTGCTATGGTTTGTAAGTTTCCACCCTTGGTAACACAAGATCTTTGATGTTAGGAAATGACTGTGTTTTAAAAACATGGTCGAGCAGGAAAATCTTAAACTTAAATAAATTAACACCGCTGGCACAACGTTAGACCTCAGGCCTGCATCTGAGATGTGCTGGTGGAGCTCCATTGGCATCAATGGCTTTGAGCAGGTAAATAGGTCCTCCCATGTGAATCAGATTCATTTGATGCCCAGACAATAAATAAATAAGGTTTACTGCCAACTTAGACTGTAAACTCTTTGGAGGCAGGGAGCATCTTTTTGTTCAGTATTTATACAGCACCTGGCACAATGAGGGCCTGGTCCATGAAAAGGGCATCTAGGTGCTATGATAATACACCTTTTTTTTTGGCATAGCATATACAGTAAAACTAAAAACATTTACACACTTGTACACACTGCTGTGTACACACAACCATACACTTGGAAAAATAATTTTATGGAAAAGAAAGTGGGAATTACTAATCCACTGGATAGTACCATCCTATTCCTCTTTAAAAGGCCATGAAAAGAGAGTGCTTCCCTCCTAAACCCCAAACAACCTTGCATGCCAGTAGTTTTCTTAAGCAGTAACTGGTAAGGAAGAGGAAACCTTCTGTGGGTTCCTGTGGCCCTGGTGAAATATACACTTACACAATTAGATGCTAATTCATTACAGTCACATTAACCAAAGATTTATTCCAGCTTCAATACCCTCTAGATCACTTTGTGTTTACAGTACTTGCAGGGAATATCACAGGCTGTGGAATGGAAGGTACACAAACAACACCATATGCCTGCAAAAAAGGCAAAGGACATCACTTTATCAGCCACTACTGTGACGCTTCATTATACTATGGGAGCAGGGGAGGAAATCACTTACAGTGAAGTGCAGAGCTGTGCAGCCAAACTAGAAAGATTGCATTCGGTGGGTATGGTCTAGAAGGGAATTTGGTAGATGCATAGAGGCACATTAGTACTTGCAGCAGGGTTGAATGCAAAATTGTGGCAAGCCACCAACAAGACAGTAAAGGGGTAGTGATTGGAATACCAAAAAAAAAATCCATGAATTTTTATCTACAGGCAGACAATTAAACATCTTTGCTTGAGAAGGAAGGGTCATTGTAGGGAACAAACTGATAAATAACTTTCCAGTTTCCAGGATATAGAGATACAGTAACATGCCTTGTACCCAGAAGCACCATTAAACCGATGTAGGTTATATCCCCCAACTCCCAATCACCAACATGAAAACTCCCCCTCTAGCCAAATAAATACCATGGCCCCTATCTTGGTGTAGCTCAGCAGTACAGCTGTGCCAGGGACTTGCTGTTTGATTCGGGAAAGTACTTCCCTTTCCATTGGGGGCAGAGATAAGAATACTTACCCACTTCCCAGGGAGGACTGTGAAGCTTAATTCATGATTGTTTGTAAAGTGCTTTGAGATCCTCCCAGGGAAGGGACCGTAAAACTGTAAAGCATGACTAGCATTAGGAAAGTGGAGCAGGTACAGCTACTAGAAGGGCTTGTTTGAATCTGGGGCAATTGTAGACGTGCTGCAAAGCCCAGAGCTCAGCAGAAGGGAGGTTTGGAAACCACACACACTAAAAGCGGGCATGGCAAGAGCAAGATGCTCTTTAAAAAAAAACAGCTCTGAAAAATAAATCTCAACTGGGGGAGTCCCAGGGACTGAGACCGAGCAGCTCTCGGCCCTGGAGCCCAAGGAAAAGCAGGGCACAGTCTGGGCCGGTATGCCTGCCTGGGATCCCCCCCCCGGCTGCCAAGCCTGCCTCATTCATCTCCCTCCGGAGCCAGCGCTGCTTTTAATCTCAAACAGCTTGCACTTTGCAAACACCTCCAAGTTATGGTGAAAGCTGGAGCGGGGGTGGGGCAAAGAACGTGAAAATAGCCTGCGCCTTTGATCTCCTAGCAAAGGCTGGGGGAGGGGGGGAGGACTAGTCATCAGCTGTTCAAATGCTTCGGGCGCATGGTGAGCATGCGTAGAAATGTACCTCCTCCTCCTCTGATTGCTACAGGAGCGAGCACGCCTGCTCCACTATGCGGCAAAGGCTGGGCTGTGGTCTGCAGTGTTTGAACCCTCCCCCCCTCCTGTTCCAAGCCAGGGAGCTGTCGTAGGGCTTTGCATCTGCTTTAGAAACTTCTGGAATAAGCGGCCAAGCAGGGGAGAGGAGAGAAACCTGTGCACTCACAGAGGAGCAAAGCCCTAGCGCACATAGTGCAAGGGACAGACAGGCACAAGGACCTAAGGCACCTCTCTCCATGCAGCCTAATGTGCACAAGTCTCACCAGTGTCTTTGGCATCCGGGCTGGGTTGTTGTTTTTCAGCCTCCTTATCACATAAACTCCCAAACCAAACCAAAGCCCAAAAAATGGGGGTGTTTGGAGCTCTAGATGGTGGAATAAAGGAACTGATCCTTCCTGCTGGACCGACAGAAAAGCCTTGTCATTTAAGTTTGTTGAACTAATGGGTCCTCTGTTTTCGTTACACTGAATGGTTGTTGGGGGCTTTGTCTGAGCTGGAGTATATTGGACTGCATTGGCAGCTTCAGTTTATGATTTTGTTTTTTCCTTTTTGTTCTGTTGGTTGCTTTTTTTGGTTTTGTAATTTAAAAAGTCCTCCCCAAATATCCCAAGGAAAATCTGCATCTCTGTGGAACACATTAAAAAAATAAGGCACAAACTTCCACCATGGATTCTTAACATGAGCTGGGTTGTTTTTTGTATTATTTTATTTTTTTGGTGATGGCATTTTTTTCTTCTGCTTTTAGGATATGTTGTAGTAGAAAGCCAATGGAGGAATGCAAAGGTAATACGTATATATCTATATACAAAAATCAAACATAGATATGGGCCAAACATTACAATAACTAAATCTTAGTGTTTTAGGTGCGTTCTTTCTTACTTATAGTGTGTAATCAGCCCCAGGAAGAAAGAGAATATTACTATAGAGAAATATAGTATCTGTATGGGCCTAAAACTATCATGATAGGACTAAAAAAGCATTTTAGGTCTGTATGTTTAACAAAGGGGCTATGTTATACTGTAGTCTGTAGCAAAATATCTTGCAGAAAACAAGGTCATGTTAAAAAAGAAGCATATACAGTAAGTGGGCTGCAGCCTTTAACAAAGTGGATGGGGTATTTTTTACAGGATAATTGTATCTGATCATATTAGGGACATAGTTTTAATTAACGAATAGAGGGCAGACTATAGCAGGTAGAAATCCCTGCAGAAATAACTATAGGCTTTACTATAGGGTCCCAGATCTGTTTCTTATATTAATGACAGCATTTGATAG
>NW_020665065.1:17523587-17624944 GCF_002925995.2 Terrapene triunguis
TATAGGGTCCCAGATCTGTTTCTTATATTAATGACAGCATTTGATAGGGTGTGTTTTCCTACTGAAGAGACAGCTAGTGGAGTCTAGTAAAAGCCCTCTGCAGAAAATGAACAAAAGGTAGGAACCGAGGCGTTGGTGGGCCAAACCCCCTCCAGGTACTGAAGTCAGTCCGCGTTGGCAAGCTGGGATGTGATTTTAAATGAAGAAGGGAGCAGATTAGAAGAAGCCTCTGCAGGAAAGATAATAATAAAGCTGCTCTCCAGATGGGCCAGGAAAGCGAATGATCCTGGGTCTGGCATCAGCCCATTGGTAATGGGGCTGTGAAGGAATGAGGGGCCAGGCAGCAGTCTCTGGGGGAAGCTAAGGTTAGATCAGTTGAACCTACAGTAGATCTGGGCCCCACACAACAATCCTGAGACAGGAATGGAGGTTTCTGGGCATTTTAGGAGTGGGGCAGCAGATTTCCGCCTGATTCCAAGCCAATGTGCATTTGTCAGTGCGCTAGACAGCTTGGCGGCACTGCCCTCCCTGCATTTGGTGTGGTTCATACCCCCCCACACCTCACCCTGGGCCCGCTTGTCCTCCTTCCCTTCCCCTGCCCCGTCTCTCCCTTTCTTCCCTCTCCCTGCCGGGCGCCATTTTGTCGCCTCTGGAAGCCTCGACGTGGGCGAGGCGAGCGGCCATTTTGTGGAGAGCTGCAGCCGGGAAGCGGCGGCCCCTCCCGTTGGGCTGCAGTACCGCGGAGGTGCCACAGAGGGGAGCGCGGGGGCGCTGTTGCGCTTGGTTTTCCAGCCCCCCCCCACCCCCCGCTTGTGGCGCGCCTGTGAAAACCCAGCGGTGGGGGAGGGGCAGATTCCTGGCTTCTCCTGCCTGGTTAATGTCCAGGGGGGCTGGGACAATGGGGTGGGGGCTGAGAGCCTTTGAACCAAACTGTAAACCCCGCAGATGATGGAGACCACGTCAAGCCAGGGGGGGCAGCAGCAGCTCCCCCAGTTCCAGCACCTCTGCCTGGGGGGGCTGCACAGATCAATGAGGTGCGCTCTAAAATGGATGGGGGCAGGAGGCATCTGTCATGTGGAAGGGCAGTGACACTGATGGCTCTGTGAAATTGCCATATGCACAAAGGACTCCAGTCTGGAGCCCAGCCTGGCTACATTGTGTGTCCTGATAGATTAGCCAGGGATAAAGCAGCCCACAGAACAATACAAGGGAGATTAGACTATATTCACTGGGTTAGCAGGCAGGGAGAATTTAGAGGCACGGGGAACGCGTTTATGTATTTATTGGTGGGGGATCTTCCCCCCTTTACTTTTTCCTCCTTGCATCAATAAATCACCGGGGGTTATAACCCAGCATTATAAAGCTGTAAAATAAAAGATCTGTCTGAAGAGCATTTTGTTTTTTTCACTGGATTAAAAAAAATAAAGCGTGTAGACGCTCACTGAACTATACTCACATAAAATAGAATGACTGTCAGCCGCTTGAACGCAGCTAAGAGCTAATATCATTCATCTGCCGCACAGAAATGAGCTTGCAGTCTGGTGTAATCAGTCTGATATTATGAAATAAAGGGGTTTTAAAAGGCTAGGATATTAAATGTCAAAGCCCGGCTCTCACGCCTGCGCTATGCGTCTATTTTCAGGAGGTTTGGGTTTTTTTTGTAACCCAGTCTATAATTTGCAGCCGAGTAATATGCTTGCATAACAGACTGCATCGATTTAGCCGTGGTATTGAAACCAGTACTCTTTAAAAGCAAATCACGTTACCGTGTATTCAGGTGACATTTGTGCTTAGACATATCCCCCTCCCGAATCCTCCTCTTCATGCAGGTTCAACCTCTATCATTTTTTGAAAGGGGAAATATTGAAAAGCAGGATTTTGTATTTTTACATAGCAATTGTACAAACCAGCAAGGCAGGGAAAAGGAAAGTTAGAGCTATGTTCCTATGTTCACCTTTAACTCAGGATGTTTGTGGTCCTTCTCCCTCCCAACAGCAAGATGAAGCTGCCTTAAATATTGATTTTTTGGCATTCCAGTTTGGGCCACAACATGAACATATGTAACAGTACCCAAGTGGGAGGACGTTTTGAAACAATGCGAGGGGGAAGCACAATGGTTATGCTGAAGCAAAAATGACTGACTGTTGGGGGAGGGTGGATTCTGCAGACATCGATCTAGATTACAGTTGGTCTTGACACAAAACCAGACAAAGGACACATTCTCAGGGCTGCGCTTTTTGTTCTTATGCTGTGTTTGAGGCCTGTAACACTAAGAAGCCTCACTAAACTGAGAAGCTGAGATGAATGCAGGTTAGATCATTACAAATTCCTTTTGGGTGGGAAGCTTGGGTGTCAGATTTAGAATCACATGCCAAATTCAGCAAAGCTGGCACTGCAAAACGTGCAATCTCTCGCTGCACTGGTAATTGGGCCAGAGGCAAGAGTCACTCTTTGGAAGGGAGATAGTATTTCTGCCTCTGCTCTCCCTCAGGTTTTCTCTGGCTTTAATTCCAATCCATTGCACCATTAGAAACTCCAGCAGTGAGAACTTGTATATTGAACGACTGTTTCAGTGGACTCGCGGGATACCAGGCAACACTCACTTTTAATGCTGCCCTGGCACCTCTACACCACTCCTGTAGGCGGAGGAGTGGCCAGTTTGCCTCACCCCCCTGTTGCAGTTTCCACTCACAGACCTCAGTTACTGATTCACTGGCATAAGTCACCACTGACTTTATCCCTTTGTGGTATAATTCTGCAAAGCAGATTTCCATTACAAACAGCACCTGAAAGTAAATTATTAAAATGGAAAGAATTTTAAGAATGTGACTTGCTCTCTACTGTTTATTCTTTGTTTGCTTTTCACCTTTCTCTCAGCTGATAGAAGCAAGGTAGGCAGTTTCTAGTCAATTTCCCTTGCCGGTTCTGCTCCATTAGCACAGTGGTGCTGAAATGTTGGGGTTGCAGAAGCCCCCGGATAATGTTTATTTGTTACCAAAAAATCCTTTTTTCACTGGACTTTTCTTAAAAAGTTAGTTTAATTTTAAATGTCAATTATTGGACGTTGATTGAAAAGCTGTTTTAAAAACATTTGTGCCAAGTTTGACCAGCCTTTGTCCCTCCAGTGACAGGGTAGCGACAGTAATGACTTAAAGGCCAGTTGATGCTGCTGGAACAGTACCAGTAGCAAATGGGGATGTTCACAGACCCAGTGCAATTAATGCAGTCCTGCACAGACCCAGGGGTCCGCAGTCTGCAACAGCAAAACATTTAATACCACAGGGCTGATTCTGGTCCCATGCAAGCCACTGGACGTTTTTCCACTGATCACACCCTCAATATTAAGCTGGAGTTAAATATTTGTTATTTTCCTCTGCTTGGAGAGAAATAAACAAGGTTTATAGATTCCTTCCTCTTATGGTCGAGTTGGGGAGGGGGGGAGAAGGGGGCCCTGCACTGGAAACATTGCCAAAATAACAGCGGCCAATAACTGGTTTGCCTATGTAATGCCTTTAATGTTGGCGTTCTAAACTGCCCTTACAATCTCTGCTCCTCATCCTGGATCTGGGCAAGCAAACCCCAGTGACTTAAATGGGGCTTTGTGTGGGAGTCGAGGAGGGTCCACCAGCCTGTATCCAGTTTCAGGATCTCTCATGATCCAGGTGCACTTATTTTTTTCATTGCAACCTATCAGTCCTCGCAAAGGAGTGCTATGGAGGAGAAGGAATGTGCACGTTCAACATTGCCCTTTTGAAAGCATTCACAGCAGGCTGTGTAAGCTACACCAGTGTCATAGTCACGGCCCTGTGGACTCTGCAGCACACGCAGACCAAATTCCATGGCTGCAGCCCCTAAATTCCACTCTCCTCTCTATTCTGCAGCAGAGTTAATTTATTCCAGCACCGTGAAATTCCCATCCCTCCCTTCCTCCTCCGCACAAACACACACAGCTGTGGCCCAGCTGGAACCACTCAGAGATGAGCCCTTTGTGGATGTTTTTCAACAACGACTGTTTGGAAGGGTAGGTTTTTGTGCTGTGAGCAGCCGAGCCCTGCACCCCGGGCCTCAGCTCCCAAGAGGAAGCTCAAGACTTCTCCTCCTGTTCATCCAGGAAGGGGGAAGCTGGTAGCCAACTTCAGCAGTTCACCTTCCTGGCGGTCTGGACCTTGGTTACTGTTTTGTTCTCCGTGGCGGCCTACACTGCTGGCTCCCTCTGCACCTTGGACTCAGCTCTGGCTCCCTCATCCCTGCTGCCTGGCTCCATGGGACTGGGCATGCTCTAAAATCCACGCCGTTTCCCGTTCTTGGGGAAGCTGATGAGCAACAGGCAGGCAAGGAGACACAAAGCAAAATGACGGGTGCTTCAAATCCCACAGCAGAAATGCTGACTCCTGCAGAATCTTGGGGAAATCTCTGATTCTACAGCTGTAGAAATTCTGGTGTCCCCAGAGGCAGATTAAGGTTTACTGGGGCCTCGGGCACAAAGAACATTTGCCCTCCCACCCCGGGGGCCCAGGGGTGCCGTGCCCTGGGAGGCCAGGAGGCCTATGCTTGCCCACTTTTTTACATGAGCATGGTAGCCTTGGGCAGGCGCAGAGCAGGGGCTGCACTTTGTGGTGGGGTGATCAGCTCCCCTGCCCTAAGGCACAGCCCCTGCTAGTGGCGCCAGCCTCTTCCCGGTGGGGGGATGAGGTGGGCCTTAGCCACCACTCACCTTGGGGCCCCTCCCCCTGCTCTTCATCTTCCCCTGAGGCTCCGCCCCCTGGCCAGACCAGAAGCCAGAGCCGGGCCATGGTAAGAGCCACCCAGGGAGCCCGAGCCTCTGTAGTGAGTCCTGGATCCTCCACCTACCCCCCGTCCATGCTGCTACAGAGGTCTCAGCTCTCCTGCTGCGGCCCCCAAATTGGTTGGGGCCCCATAGGCCCGTGTGTTAATCCGCCACTGGGTGTCCATGGGATTCCAACTGAGATGAATGGAGCAGGTCACACCTCTGAGGGCTGTTGTTTCAGGCTCTCTGCAGACTCAGGCAGGTGCCACATTGGTTTATACAACTCAGTTCACATTTTCAAGGTAATCTCTGCAATCCAAAGGGCGAGAAAGTCAAACAAAGAAAGCAAGCTCAGGTTCTGGAGCCCAGGTCTGCAGCAAAGTGTAAATGCCACGGCCAATTCCCCAGCATTGCAGAATACACAGAGCCCTGAAAACAGCGTTCAGGATTGCAGGACTGTACAGTATGCAGCATGCTGGTAGATGCTGCAAAAACGTAAACACCGGCTTAACTTTCTGCGTCTGAGTCATGCCATTGAACAAGGCAGTGGAGAGGGCCAAGGGGGAGCTATTGGAGAGCATGGCTAGGCGAAAACAATCGGAAAAGGGGCAATTGAGCTGGTGTCAGCCCAACGGACTTTGGAATCCCAGAGGTGGGACCCCGACGGTGCCACCCCCGCCCTCGTCGCAATCTCTGGATCCAGGTCTGTGCAGGGGTGACTCCCCTTCCTCTCAGGGGCCCCTGAGCCATATGTGCTTGGGGAATTAGGATATTCCGGGAAGGAGCCAGCCCCAGGGACAGAGAAATACCCAAGCTGGCAGGAGCAGACCCAGAGGCAGCCTCAGTAGGTGCTGCAGCATGGGTGTGTGTGTGTGTGGGGAAATGGGGGAGAGGATGCAGCGTTGCGGGGAGATGCTGCAGGGGGGCTCTCAGACACTCAAGATGTCATCAGGCTGGATATCCTCTCCCTAGCGCTGATGGGCTGTTTGCGCTGACCCTTCCTGAAGTTCCTGCCCTACTCAGCCTCATTCCCCCTGCCTGGCATGTTCCCCAGTCCCTCTTCTCCCCTCTCTTCCCTTCAATGCCCCCGGCCTCTCCCTTTGTCTCTCTGGTTAGTTAATCCGCCCCTGTCCTCCCAAAAAACCTCAAAATCAATAAATAACCCACCAGGTGCCCTGCAAAAAAAAAAATCATGACACTGATTTTCTGTTTGCAAAATGTCACTGCTCGATCTGCTTGTATGCACTGTCCCTTTCCCCTGCCACTCGTTGTCCGTCCACTCCTCTGCATTTGTACAGTGCCTAGCACTATGGGGGCCTCATTTTCAGTTGATCCCTAGGCACTGCTGTAATATAAATAGTACAGAATAATAATAATAATAATAATAATAAAGGGCTTTTCTGAATTGAGGCCTAGCGGAAGCAACCAGGTCATATGTAACAGTAACAGGGTCATAGGTCGCGCTCAGCTGTGTTCACATATTTTAATTTAATTTTCAACGTTGGATCGATATTACTTCACACTGACAGCTTGCAGACCGGGCACCTGTCTTCCATTAAACCTCCAACAGGGCAAGAGCAAACAAGGAAGCAGATGAAAGAAAAGTACCGGGGAGTGAAGAAGAAGGTAGAGTAATGGAATTCCCCTGTTGATGTTAAATACAGCTCTGTACTGCTGGCAGGTCGCATGGCTTTCGGGTTTTTCCGGATCAAATGCAAATGGTTTGGTCTCTGATGCAACAGAGAGGAGCAGTGGGTTGTCCACGTGCTGGTAAAATGTTTGCTAAGCTACGTGATCCAGTCCATCACTCCACCCTGATTACTGTGCCATGCTGTATGGATTTCTCTAACGAGGCCCACAGGATTTCTTGTGGCCATGATGCAACATGGAGCTACTGTGACTATTCTGCCTAGAGGGGTTTGCACATACGCAGTTTCATTGTCATCTCTAATCCTTAGTTCCAGTTTGGGATTCCAAGACACTTCAAAGGCTTATCTTAACACGGGCTGCTTCTGCTTCACTTTGCCACCCCTTATGGAACCCTCGCTTGAATTCAATATTCACACTGCTCAAGAGATGTGAACACCTCCCCCATGAAGACTACAAAGCTTTTAATGTAAGGGGTGGAGCATGAGATGTAGGTCCTAAAGCCTTTCATTTTCTCATTGCTGGCATTGAAAAACCTTTGTGGTGTGAAAGTCGGACCCTGTTGAAGTCATTGGGAGTTTTGCCATTGACTTCAACAAGGCCAGGATTTCACCCTTGGATTTCTCTTCCAGCTAACAAGAGCTCTGGGGTCTGATGCTCCATAATGCTGCACCTCGTGCAGTCATTTATACCCCTGGAAAGAGTGGCAAATCAGAATGGGAGCATTTTGCAAAGCTGTAACAAGGTGCAGGGCAATGGAGAATCCCTAGAGCTGTATGTTTAATTGGCCTTTGTGGATTCAAAAAAGCTCATACTGTATATTAAGAATATAATCAATAGTATATAACGGGTTAATAATAATTAATAATAAGGATTAATAACTATTAGAAGCATGAAAAGTATGTTGTTATAAGCACAGCCATACAAGGTGTTACACATATGGTTGTTGGCAGTGTTGTTGTAGCTGCGTTGGTCCCAGGATATGAGAGAGACAAATTGGTGGTGGTAATATCTTTTATTGGACCAACTTCTGTTGGAGAAAGAAACAAACTTTGGAGCCACACAAAGCTCTTCTTCAGGTCTGGGAAAGGCAACCAGAGGGCCAGAGCTAAATACAAGGTAGGATAGATTGTTTAGCATAAAGGGGTAACACATTTGCAGGAGACCATGTAAAATGCAGTGCACCTCTGCACTGCAATCACAGGACAAAGGGGAGCTAATGGGTTACAAATGGTTGTAATGGGTCCATGTTTTTTAGAGTGTAGCAGAGTTGAGTTTAAGCTCCCAGGCTGGTCTTTTGAAGTTGTTGAACAGGTTTGCTTTGAAGAGGAGGACTGACCGATCAGATACGGAGTGATTATTTTGTGAAAAGCGTCTGCCCACGAGTGATAGGGCATTTTTCCCGTGTGAGTTCATTTGAGAGCATTCATTTGAGGTGCAAGACCTGCAGACATATCTCCACTGCTACGATGATCAACACCCCCATAACACGCGCAGCATGCGGCCGGCAGCCGCGGCCGGAGGAGCGAGGGGGGGGACACAGCATGGTGGGCGGCCGGCAGCCATGGCTGGAGGAGCGAGGGGGGGGGCGCAACATGATGGCTGGCAGCCACGGCTGGAGGAGCGGGGGTGTGTGTCGGGGTGGCACGGCAGGGCCAGAGGAGCCATGGGGGGGAGGGGTGCTGCCGCTGGAGGAGCCAGCCAAGGGGGGGCGCGCGGAGTGGCCGGAGGAGGAGCCAAGGGGGGCGTGGCCAGAGGAGGAGCCAAGGGGGGGGCGCCTTTTTTATGTTTGCTCCCCCTCTTCTTAGAAGCTGCCTACGCCACTGAACACGCCCCTCAAGAGCCATGGGTCCTACACATGCCTATCACGACAGGTGATGTACCTCTTCCAGGGCCTCAAATGCCCCAACATGCATGTGGGTGAACCAGACAACCACTAAACTCTCAAATGAACTCACACAGAAAAATGGTTAAATACAATGCACCCTATGACTTGTGGGTGAGCACTTTTCACAATCCCTCTGTATCGTCCTGGTACCGGCACAACACCTTCAAAAGACAAGCCTGCGAGCTTAAATTCATAACTCTGCTAGACGCTAAAACAACAGGGACTCAGCCAGAGACATTGGCTTTATGGCTCATTACAACAATTTGTAACCCACTAAACCTCCTTTGCCCGATGAGTGCACAGGGGCTAATTGCCCACTTCATTTTAAGTGGTCTTCTGCAACATGTAAATACCCCGTTGTGGTTAACACTCTCCCACCTTGTATTTAGCTGTAGCACTCAGGTTACCTTCCCCAGACCTGAAGAAGAGCCCTGTGAAGCTTGAAAGTTTGTCTCTTTCACCAACAGAGGCCGGTCCAATAACAGATATTACCTCCCCCACCTTATAACCATACAGAAGTGAGACAAGTCATCGTTATAAGTCAAACGGACCTGTTGGGCTCGCTGATTAACCAAGTATTAAAACATCTATTCATAATAATGTATTAAGTCTTTATTCACTATTTATAAATGTACATTTAATATATAGCGTGATCCAGAAAAGTCCACTTAAAGGGACCCTGTCAACTTGAAGTCTAATTAAAAAAAAAAAAAGAGAGTAAAGAATTCAAAGGATTATCCAATGCTCTACCTGCCTCTGAGTCTTGCCAGGTTTTTTTGTTTTTAGTTTTATAATAATTTTCCAATTCATTTCCCCCCCTCCCTCCCTTGTTGCTGTGTGAAAGACAAACAAACAAGGGACTCAATGTGCAGAGGCAACAGTGCAACTTGATTCTACATAGAGAGGTGAAATGCATAAAGAAAACATGCTGGGGGAAAACAGGCAATATTAGAGGGGGGAAAATTGTCCGTTACAGTCATTTTAATTGTTATTTGGAACAACAGAAGGTAAAAAGATTCAGCTAGAGGTGTGATAGCTTTGATAATATGCAGAAATCAAACTGACAGCTGTCTGTCTTCTCCATAATGTGATACACAGTACATAAAATAGTAGAGAAAGGCTGCTCGAAAAATCATTCATCTGTGTACATAACCATAAACTGCAGCCGAAGCACTAGTTATGTACATCAGGAGAGAATAACTTATGCTTTCGCTGACCCCTGGTGGCTATGAAAATAATTCGGGGTGGATCAAAACAAAAATGCCCTTTCAAAACAAAACAAAAAAACCTTTTTACACAACTAAACAGCACCTTTCCCCCTGAAAAGCTCAGAGAGAAAAACTACAATCTGTGGTGCTGGAACAATTTTTATAGTGGGGGTGCTGAGAGCCATTGAACCAAACTGTAAACCCACATATGATGGAAACCACGTTTGGAATCTGACATTCTATTCTGTTCTATAGGTTCTTATCCCACCCTCATCGCCACAGGATCGAAGCATCTTCCCATTGTCCATTAAGGCTATGTCTACACCACCCAAAAAACCCTCAGCAAGTCTCAGAGCCCAGGTCAACTGGCTTGGGCTCCCGGGGCTCACGCTGCGGTGTAGATGTTCCTGTTCAGGCTGGAGCCTTGGTTCCAATACCCTCCCCGCCTCGCTGGGTTTCAGAGGCCAGGCTCCAGCTCAAACGGCTATTTTAAGCCCCACGGCACCAGCCCCGGAAGCCTGAGTCAGTTAACCCAGGCTCTGAGACTCGCTGGCACAGGTCGTTTTTTGCTGTGTAGACGCACCCTGCGCTACTAACATCTGTGCTGTGTGGTTTGTTCTCTCGCGCACTCATTGTCTCCCCGAGGGGGAGAATTGTGTGTGCAGTGGAGTGTTCTGGTGGGGTAGGTTGGGTTTTTTTTTTTGTAATGGCCACACTGCTCTGTGTGATATTGGAGAAGGCAGGCTGGAGGAGTGTGTCTTGCACTTGGAATGGAAGGGGAGGTGGTTCGGGTTGGTCCTTAGTTACTGGGGGAGTTTGTTCGACAGTCTCGGACCAGCCCCCAAGAAAGCACCATCTCCTGCACAGACAAGCTTTACCCTGATGGTAAAAGTTCCGTTGTACCTGAAAAGTGGCACTGTCGGTCTTCATCCCAGTGCTTTAGGTCCTTTTAAATAGGCTGGGCCCAGGTCACTTTGGGCTGGGAGCAGGGAGGGACCACAAGCTGGACTTGCTATAGGAAGCCAGAGAGCAGAGGACAGGTCTGATGTGCTTGCAGTACCTCCTTACACTGCTAAGGAGACATGAAAATCAAGCATCTCCAAAGCCACAGTGTTTGTCAGAGCTCTCACCACTGTGCGTGAAAGGAAAGTCACTGAGACCAAGCAAGCCGCCCCGAGACAGGAATTGGAAGGAGGAGATTGATGGTAACGCTTTAGCTTTGATCAGGTTTGGAACATACCAGTGAGCGTAAATGCTTTGGGGCAAGGATTGTCTTCATTCTGGGTTTGTACAGCACCTTGCACACTGGGGGCCTGGTTGACGCTCGTAGGCACTAGCACAATATATAAATAATAATAATTAATTATAGTAAAAATTTGACATGGCAGCACAATTGACTGCATCCTACACATGAATCTATAGCAGTCTAGTTACATGTTACCGCAGCTGGACTCTGTACATACAATTTCAGAGCACAAATACAAGAGAAAGACCATTTGATTTTGAGTTCTCCAACTGCACCATTTGCAAGCAATGAATCCAATCAAAGTTCAGGTGGCATCCAAATAAATGTAATTTAGCGTTTGTTTCTTGAAAGACCAGTGTCAGTAAGGAGAACATAGTAGCCTGCATACCAGTATCTAATTAAACCCATTATTAGTGAGGGGTAGAAAATATATCGTGGCTAGGGACGGTAACTTCCCAGGGGACTGTGGTGAGGGCCGCACTATAAATTTATAGAGAAATGAAGAGGGATAAACTTTTAAGGCCAGGTTAATAAAAAAAAGAAACACCAGACGCACGTGGAATACAATTCTAGCCATAATCTGGGGCAGACGCCTAGTTGGTGTAAACTGTCAGCCGTCTATTGGAGTGACAACAGTTCACACCAGCTGGGAGCTGCCCCAAGCATACAGCCAGGTATCACCACCCTGACTCAAGTGGCTGAGACTTACTAGTGGAAGAGGTCCATAGACCTCAATGGGCCCACTCAGGGAAGTTATTTTTTCTGGGGGGGATGGAGGGGAAGGCGATTTCTATAACAAGGTCCCAGGAGGTGTTACCAGATTTGCCCGTTACTTTGGGGTATGCTCATTTATTAGGGTTACTCTTGGGAGGGGGGGGGTCTGTAATTGTATCAATGTACTGCTTGTGTCACTTGTGTTCTCATACGGAGCTCTACTGCTGCAAGTTCACTCCCAATGGAGCTCTCCTGCAGGGCCTAGGTTCCCCAGGGCTGGGTTCTGCCAGCCCCAGAATCAGACGAACACACACACACACATTAACAGAGCGTGTCTGAGAGGACCGGATTAATCAGCACTCCCGCGTTGACCCCTTATATGTCCCTGGACTCAGCAGGCTGGGTCAAGCAGCGCCTCCAAGCTGTCACCCTCATATCTCATGGGAACTGCACTGGCATAGAGTACACCTGAGCAGGCTGGGTTGAGCACCACTTCCAAGCTGCCACCCTCCTGTGCCCCAGATTCAGCACGTCCCTATCCCCACTTTCACATTACACTTGTTCTGGCAGTAACCCACTTGATGAGCAAACCCCACAGGATTTTTGGGCACTGCAGGGATCTTTAGCTGAGGTAGGAGGAGCGTTGCTGCAGAGCGAATGAGGAAGCCAAAAAACACCCATGGGGGGAGGGGGGGGAGAAAAAGAGAGAGAGAAGCAACCAGCTTAACCACGAAAGTTATTTATTGCCAGGTGGTAACCATAGGGGAGCCAAACCAACCAAACAGTGATAATATTAAATCTAACTTAAATTTGATTATAAAAGTCAGGTTTAGAAAACAATAATTGATCACACAAGTCAGGCTCAGAAAGCTATACCGAGCGAGAGAGAGATGGGTTCTCTCCACTCCGTGAAGCTTGAATCGATCTGGGGTCCCCGGTGGGATCTGGTGATGGTAGCTGAGGGTCTGGAGTGCGGGAGACAGGCAGAGCCCCCAGCATGATCAGTCAGGAGAAGATGAAGTCCCAGTGGAACTGATGCAGATTTTGGATCCAGGCATCAGAATGCTTACTTGAGCATGGGTAGGGGTTTTTGTAGGGAAAGAACAATGGTTCAAGGGAGAACACTAGATCTGTTTATGGGTAAACTGATGGCTCAAGGGAGTATACCAAAGTTGTTTTGTTCAGGCTAGACAATAGGAACTGATCATTCCTGGCTATGGGTAGTGTTCCTTCCAGAGAGCTCACAATGCAATTAGGCAGTTTCAGTATTTTGGATCCCAATAATGGATTTATTACTAGAATTGGTCTGATAACTACTGTCACGGAGTGCGGGGGAGTCAGGGCCCTGCACCCCCCACTTCCTGCAATTCACCATGACTCTCAGCCAGTAAAACAGAAGGTTTATTAGACGACAGGAACACAGTCTAAAACAGAGCTTGTAGGTGCAGAAAACAGGACCCTCAGTCAGGTCCATATTGGGGAGGCCAAGACCCAGGTTCTGGGCCTCCTCCTGTCTCCCCAGCCAGCTCCAAAACTGAAACTCTCTCCAGCCCCTCCTCTGGCCTTTGTCTCTTTCCTGGGCCAGGAGGCCACCTGATCTCTTTGTTTTCCAACACCTTCAGTTGGCACCTTGCAGGGGAGGGGCCTAGGCCATCAGTTGCCAGGAGACAGGGTGTCAGCCATTCTCTGTGCAGATGGCATCACACCTGCCTAGGGCTCTGCAACAATCACACACCCTTATCCCACCATCTAGAGACTTAAGAAATGCATAGGGGAAACTGAGGCACACCCACACAGTATTCAGAGAAAACATTAAGAACATTCCCACTTCCTCACAACTGCTGAGCTGGGTGTGTGCAGGCCTGGGCTCATTAACAGCTGGAGCAGAGATCCCCCATCATGCAGCGCTTTCCTGCTTTTCTGGTCCCAAAGTTCCGTGCGGTTCTTGCCTTGGGAATCTCTGTCCTCCATTCTGTATGCTAATGGCGACGCCTCCTTGTCCCATCTTCGATGCAAATGAGGCCAGGGGATTTTCCTTAATCCTGTCACCCTTGTCTGGAGGGGTTTAGGTGCATCTCCCACGGCCTTTTTGTAAGTTTTTTCTGACTGGCTTTGGTTCAAGCAGAGGCCGGGGGTGGGGGTGTCCTTCGTGAGTCAGACAGGTGGGGTACTGCGCCCTGGTTCCCCAAGAACACAGAGCTGACAAGGAACAGAGGGTAGGTCAAGATTAAAGAGAACCTGCACATGAAATAGAAACTGGGGCTGGGCCTTTTTCCTTTTTTAACTTCTTTGCAACAAAGCGTATGAAGGGGGATCTCCCAAGCCACATTTCTGAGGTTGCTGCCCTCTCATGTGTCTTCCTGCAAAATCCACGCAGACAAGCTTCAACAGCCTGGTTTTTTTTTTAAACAATTACAAATCAAACGCGTCTCAGGCTCTCCCTGCGACGCTGCAAAGTCCACAGCCCTTGATGTTTTTCTTGGCAAGTCACCGCCCACTTCTCAGTCAGCACCATTCCTTGAGTGATGCAAGCCTTGAACTGCCCGGGAATTATCCTTTCACTTGTGTTTTGTAACACTCTGACCTTTTGCCCAAAGGTGCGGGGACCCGTGCAGCGCTCAGCGTGCTCTCAGCAGCAGCGCTGGGATTGCTGGCATGGACGGCTCTGGGTAGCTGCTGGTATTTTCACCCCTGGGTCAATTAACCCCATTCATAGCGAGTCTGAACAACACAGGGATGAAAATCCCAGGAGTCACCAATACCTGGCTCGCACTAGGGTTCTCCCTCTGCCTGGATCCTGTCAGGTCCATCCCACAGAGCCAGAACTCCAGGTTACCTCTCTCCTTGGTCTCCTCCCTTATACACGCTCCAGGTGTAACAACTCGGGCTCCAGGGTGGGGTTCAGACCTGCCAATTTCACCTCGTTGTATTTTCACTTTTTGCCTTGGTTTATTTTCCCAGTTCCTGGTTTTCCTTTTATGTCCATGAGCGAACGGCGGCTTCTCGTGGGGAATTGCAGACAGCTTAGCGGACGTGCCCAAGCTTGCTTGCAGCCGCTTGCTTGATTGCGAGCAGCTTTTAAAAGTGACTCTTTCCCCCGAATCATGGCACTTACAATAAGTCTGCAAGGGCTGGCGACTCTGACCCTTGGGGAGGGTGGTAGGGGGGATGTTCTCTGCAAAGCAGCAGTTAGCGTTCTCTCTTTGCAAGTATATCCCTATGGCGGGGGGCTGTCCAGTGACCCTTAGTCCTTCTCTCAGCCCAGCACGATAACCTGGGGGGAGGAAAGAGTGATTGTACCCAACGGGCTGCCCAGCCACTTCAGAGGGGCCACGGGCAGAGCAGGCCTTGGCACAGTTCTTGACAGACATATGCCAACCTGGCCCGAGGCAGCAATTCTGGACAGCTGAGGCATTTAGGAGCTTGCAGGGGTAGGGGAATCAGTAGGATCCATGGCTTGGATCCTTGTTTTGTTTGTTTTTTGCAGTGCTGAGACATGGCCGATTGCAAAAGGGTTTTTTGGGGGCAGAAAAACCATGTTGGATTTTGGGGGCTGTGCTGCAAAAAAAATGGACTTGCTCCAGCATTTCCCTTTTTCCCTTCAGTAAGTTCCCTTTTTTCCTCTGTGCTGGCTTGTGACGGTACCACCCAGTGACCTCATGAGGTTACCCCTCGCTGAGTGAGCCAGACCACGTCTCCATGAACTGTGAATTCAAAAATCCATGGTATGTAAAAGTGGGGACAGCGTATTCAGTTCAGCTAAAACCTCCAGGGCTAAAATGCACTCGCCTCCGAATCCAGGGACCTGGCCAAAGAATCTACATACTGCTTGCTGCTGCTCATGCAGTTTCTGACCTGTGTTGCTCTCAGGGTGACCCAGTGTCTGGTTTTTGACCAGAACTCCCGATCGAAAAGGGACTCTGGCAGCGCTGGTCGGCATTGCCGACCGGGCCGTTTAAAGCCCGGTCAGCGGTGCTGCAGGTCTCAGGCAGGCTAGTCCCTACCTGTCCTGGCACCTCTCTGAGCCCCGGAAGTGGCCAGCTGGTCCGGCTCCTAGGCGGGGGACCACAGGGCTCTGCGCACTGCCTCCGCCCCGAGCACCAGCTCTGCACTCCCATTGGCCAGGAACCATGGCCAATGGGAGCTGGGGGGGCGGTGCCTGCAGGCAAGAGCAGCGCGCGGAGCCTCCTGGCCCCCCCGCCTAGGAGCCGGACCAGCTGGCTGCTTCTGGAGCACAGCGCAGATTCAGGACAGGCAGGGAGCCTGCCTTACCCCCGCTGCACCGCTGATCGGGAGCCGCCCAAGGTAAGCCCGTGCCCCAACCCCGAGCCCCAAGCCCCTGAGACCCCACCAAACCTGGAGCCCCCTCCTGCACCCCAAATCCCTCATTTCTGGCCCCACTCCAGCACTCCCAGCCCAGAGCCTCCTCCCATACTCTGAATCCCTCGGCTCCCCCCCCAGCACCCTTCTGCACCCCAAACCCCTCATCCCTAGACTCACCCCAGAGCCCACACCCCCAGCCAGAGCCCTCACCCCCCTAACCCTCCTGCCCCAGCCCGGAGCCCCTCCCACACTCCGAACCCATCAGCCACCGCGTGGAGCACCCTCCTGTACCCCCAAACCCCTCATCCCTGGCTCCACCCAAGAGCCCGTACCCCAGCCGAAGCCCTCACCCCCTCCTGCATCCCTACCCACTGCCTCAGCCCGGAGCCCCCTACCGCACCCTGAACTCCTCATTTCAGGCCCCACCCCGGAGCCTGCACCCCCAGCTGGAGCCCTCACTTCCTCCTGCACCCTAACCCCCTGAGCCAGCCTGGTGAAAATGAGCACGTGAGTGAGGCTGGGGAGAGCAAGCAACAGAGGGAGGGGGGATGGAATGAGGGGGTGGGGCCTCAGAGAAGGGGTGGGGCCTTGGCAGGGCTTCAGAGGAAGGGCAGGGCAAGGGTCTTTGGTTTTGTATGAGTAGAAAGTTAGCAACCCTAGCTGCTGTCAAACAACTGCCACATCCCTGCCCAGCAGTGGCTGCATTCCAGGTGCGGGTGATACTTCTGTATACTAACAAAAGGTGTCCAGACCCTTCAGGATAAAATATGCTATTATTACTGACAACCCGCAGAACGCGATTTAAGATACCCTTTGTAGGAGTGCCTGGCTGTCCCTCCCCATCCGTCTTGGAAGGAGGCCATGCCCCCTCGCTACACCTTCTACTGAAGGCCTGGGCTCCATGCCTGGGTGAACAGTCTTACCCATGAGCCAAAGGTGACAGTGGCGTTTTGTCCTGAAGAGAGACACTGTCTAGCTGAGGTAATTATATGGGGCCCTTCAATGGATTTGTCCTAACAGCTCTGGCCACTGTCCGGGTGAGGAACTGAGACGCTTAGGGGACGTCTACACTGCAATAAAACACCTGCAGCTGACCGGCGTCAGCTGACGTGGGCTCACGGGGCTTGGGCTGCAGGGCTATCAAATTGCAGTATAGATGTTCAGGCTCAAGTCCTGGCTCTGGGCCCCTCCCCTCTCCCGGGGTCCCAGAGTCTGGGCTCCAGCCCAAGCCAGAACATCTACATAGCAACTTTATAAATCCCCACCCCCCGCACGCCCAAGTCAGCCGACATGGGCCAGCTGCAGGTGTTTTATTGCAGTGTAGACCGATCCAGAGAGGCTAAGGGACTTGCTCAAGGGCACAGAGTAGCCTGTGATGGAACAAGGCCACGAATGCAGGTCTTTTAAACCCCCGGCTAGCACCCTAACCACTTGGCCAGCAGGATTCTGGTTTTTGGCTGAAACCAAAGCCAAACACTAACTTAACAACTCCTGTACATTTGAAAGAATCACTGTAAAAAAATCCAAACAGTGAATAAATAAGTAAATAAAAAAAATCAAATAAAAAGAGGGCTTTTCAGTAGAATTCCCCCATCTTCCATAAAAGCTGTAGAAACCCCTGTCAGTTCTCACCACACTTCCTGGTTGTGCATCAGACCAGGGTTGTCAAATGGCTTCTTTCTTTTTCGGTTTGGTGCCAGTGTGGGAACAGAGGAAGCCCACAGTAAAAGTGGCTGTTTAACTTTCAGTTTTATTTCATTGCTAATTAAAGATCAATTTCTCCTCTCGTTTATGTCATCACAGTTAAAATAAACCTCCCCAAAACCTACGCCTTTTTCTAGGAAGTTACAAGGAATGCAAGTGGCCAGATAAACAATGAAAAAGAGTAAAAACAGAAAGCTAAATCCAGGATCCCAGTTACAGCTGTGAATGCTGCTTCTTTTATCTCTGTAATTAGAGGGTGGAACAGATGGTGGAGACTTGGTTTAAAGGGATGTGTCCATTTAAAAACCCATAGTCCTGCGTGCTGCCAGATGACTCCTGAGTAGGGGAGCGTTTGTTCAGCTGGAGCACGGGAGGAGGAAACCAGTCCCTCAGAAAATGGCCAGAACTTGGAACAAGGTTCGCTAGATCCTTGTTCTCTGTATGAATGATAACAATGTCAAGCTTAGTAAACGTCAAAAAGGGATTGGCCATTTATAGGGGGGCCAAGTATATCCAGAGTTATCATAATGGACCTCGGGTGGCATATTCAGCTTCATGCTTCAGGGTTTAAGGCAATCTCGGTTAGATTCGGAGGAGAGCAGTGGCGTGGCTACTGCAGGGTTTTGCAACTTCTCGGACCTATCTGGCACTGGCGGCTGTCAGAGCCAGGATCCTGGACTAGACAGCCCTCGGGTTGGATCCAGGCTGGTGACTCCTGTTCCTAGAGAGGATAGGTGCTTCCGAAAACGTCAGCTGTAAAGTGCTACCAAATATTACTGTCATGGACAGCATGTGAAACTGTGGCTGAATACATACAGCCCTCCTGATCTATGTATTCAACCGCAGTATCGAACCCGGGACCTTCACCGCAAGCGCAAGCGTACACATGCGGACAAGTGAGGCAAAATAGCTCCCAGTTTATGGCTGCAGATGCTTCCCTCCCAGGTTGCAAGGGTCATTACTAGGAAAGCAGGGGCTGGTTCGGGGTAGTCCGGCAGGCTGAAGGCAGGAGATATATGGAGACGACGATAGCGGAGGGAAAGCGGCCTCTGTTTTTCATAACTCAAGCCTAACGTGCTGTGCAGAAAAACGCATTAGACCTCCCTTCTGACTCGCTGCTCTCACTCTCCTGGTCCCCTTGTATCAGCTGCTTCCCTCGCTGGAGGCCCAACACTACCACATCAGCGGAGGCTACACGTTGTCTCCCTTTTGTGCAGCGTAGATACCGGGGATCCCTTCATTCCCAAAGAAAAGTGCGCTCCATTCTTCCACGGACCTTTGCTTCCAGCACGCGCCGTTCCCCAGCCCCGGGTCTGACACTGCTCACCCTGCTCCAGCTGCCCCGGATACAGCCAGGGTGCTGTCCAGGAGGTGGAACGTGTCCAACCAGTAACCCTGTCACTACCTTTCAGGATGTACAGGATGGTGCTGAGATGCCCTCCTCTCAGCACAGGCGGAGGCTCTGTCAGGTGGCATCTGAACAGTGGGAGGCTTAGACTGAAGCTGGCTTTGTATGAAGCCCCTTTCACGCCGACATAACGCAGCCTTCTTTGCATTAGCCGCTTGTCACCCTGCTTATCGTCCAGCCCCGAGGCTGCGCCAAGCTGTTAACACAGCGCTTGGAAGGACCACGCCAGTCACAATGGAGTATACTGGCCCTTCAAGAGTAGAGGGGGCCAGAAGGCCCTGTTCCAGGGAGCTGGGATGAACAAAGGCCCAGGAGATGCCCTGCTAGCAAAAGAGAGGAAGTGAACCCAGGGAATTAGGAGCTGGGGAAAACCCCCAGAACACTGCTCCTTTAGAGGCCTGGCCTCAAGCCCCCTAGGTAGCAGGGGGCAGCCGATCAGGAGGAGGATGGCAAATAGACTGCGTTCTCCCTCAGAACAGGGGAGATGCTGGTGAGAGAAGGACCCTCCATGTGACTCTGTCCCCAGCCCAGGGCCCCCACACTCTCCCCATCCCCTCTGACACCCTCCCTCTTTGTATATACACAAACATCAACATGCTTAACTACTCACTTCTCCCCCCCATATGTAGTATTTCAGTCTGTTTATATGGAATATGGGAGTTGGGTGAGGAGCCATTTCAGCATATGTATGACTTATTAAAAGACAAATTTTAAGTAGAACTGTATCCTAAACTACTCTATGGTATTGGACCCAAACATTGCATTTCAATGGGGGATTGTAACAGGGTCGACACTCACCGGTGCAGCGCCTCCTGCTGGTCGTCCTGGGAATTAGCTCTTTTCCAGCATATGGAGTGCCCTATGCTGGCCAGTGGCTCGCCTGCCTCAGGCCCCATGTCCCTCCCAGACCCCGGCGTCCTTTACTTGGGGGTTCTGCCCCAGCAGTAACCCACACTCTGGGTCTCCCCTCCCAGGGGAACCCCCAACCCTCTAAACCCACCTTGCCTCAGTGGCTACTGCCAGTCATCATCTAGCCCCCACCCCCTGGGGCGGGCTGCAGTCTGTAATGGCCCCTCATCATTGTTAAGGGGTTAGGACCAGCTGCCTCTGCCTAACCCCAAACTACACCTCTGTAGCCCCAGTACCTTTGTAGGCCTTCACCAAAGCCTGCAACCTGGGGGGTGACCAGGCTGGAGCACCCCAGCTCCTCTTTCCCAACACTGCTCTACTTTAAGGACCTTGCTCTCAGGCAGCTAGCCCTTCCCACACCAGGGCTAACATGAGACTCCTCAGCTCCTGGCCCACAGCCCTCTTATCAGGGCCAGCTGGGCCTGATTGAGCTGGCCGCACCTGTGGTCAACTACTCAGTTTGCTTCCCTCAGCTGTTCTCACTCCTCTTATCTCAGGAGTGGGGTAACTTCCTTTATAGGAACAGACTCCTGAAACTTTTACCAGCCCACAAAAGTGGTCCATAGTCATGCAAATAGTCCCATTGTCTTCAATGGGATTGATGAAAATGATTAAGGGTTTACAGGATTAGGTTCCAAGTTTGTAAATTGTTCTGGATGAAACTGACAATGCCTGAGCTGTCAGATCAGAAGGAGCTTCATTCGACTAAAGGTGGGCAAATGTGTAATAAGTCTTAGCTCCGTTGCTAAGATGAGGAACATATTTACAGCGAAGTTCTTGGCAGATTCCTGAAGCAGCTGGCGTAAGGCTGTCAGTGTCCAGGCATTATAATCTTCACTCTCTCACCCACAAAGCTGGAAAATGAGGCATTTGTTTTCTTTGTTTTGCGGCTCCGGTTCCAGTTAACAAAATGCATGTTAGTTTGGCCTCAAAGAAGAATTCTAGGTACACTGGGGACAACGCCTGATTCCCATCAGGCTGCAGAACTGGGCTGACATCAGAATCCAAGCATCCTCTGGTCAGTGCAAGCAGAGGCATTCCTCTAATGATTTGGACTTGATGTGATGCAATATGGATGTCATGGATAATTCAGACCAATGGGGAGAAACAGAATCAAAAACACTGTTTAAACACTTTCGTCCCCCACACCCCTCCCCTCTTGAGGACTCCTGGCCAATGTAACAGCCCAATACATATGCTAACAAACTTTAACGAAGCCTTTGTTTAAATTTGTTAGCATATGTATTGTGCTGCTAAAGCCATATAAAGAATGAATGAATGTCCTCCCTAGCAGCGTTCTGCCCCTTTAAGGAGCAGAGTGCAGCGCCCCTGTCTTTCCGGTACCCCGTACCCGCTAAAAATCTCTTGCTGGTACTGCGTACTGGAGGGTACCGCCCTACTTGCACTCCTGCCTGTGAAGCACAGGCCGCGGCAAGGGGAGAGCTCTGTGCGGCTGGCAGAAGAACCAGACCAAAGGGAAAACGGGACACCGCACAGGGCCGGCCCGAGCCCCCCTACCCCTCCCGAGTCCTCCTTCCTGGGTGGGGCCACCCCCACACAGTCCTCTGTGCTCTGCTAGGGGTCACACCCCACTTTTTTTGACAAAATGAGACAAATGCCTGCATTTGCCAAAAAAGTCGGGGCTGCCGGAACAGGGCTTGAAAAAGGGCCTGTCCCAGCCAAAATGAGACGTATGGTCACGCAAGCCAGACTTCAGTATGAACCTTTGGGATGCAGTGATGGACTTCACTAGGTTGCCTGCTGGGCACTGAACTAGCCTCCCGCGGTGGGCGGTAGGACTTACAAGAAAGGCAGCAGGGACTCTGACGAGGGAGGCTGCCGCGAAGGGAACTCTGGCCATGAGGGACAGTTCAGGCCGGAGAAGCCTCCTTACCGTGATGTTGCTGATGAGGGACAGACTGGCAGGAACGCTACCTACAGGACTTCCAGGACTGTGTGACTCCAACCCCACCGTACAAATACTAACTAGTATCAACAGTTGGTCGAATCTACAAAGACCATCCACAGCTGTAGCATCTCTGCCACCATTTCAGATGCTGTGACCAGAATCAGAGCTGCTCCTGTTGATGGGAGCAGGGGTCAGACAGTCCTGCCCTGACTCCTGCGGGCATGGACTCCAGAGAAGGAGTGTCTATAGCACAGTAGGGCTAGCACCTGTGACGTTGCACCCCATAACGCTTTATGGAAATATGCTTATGAATGTAAATATGACATAACTGGAATATGTTTTATGCTACATATGCCATGTAACATATCTCTGTAAAGGTTATGATCTACTGAATTTATTCATCCTATTTGTAGGCAAGTGTCATTTTTGTATTCAAAGTTATGAATATTGGCTGTGTACTTGTTTGATTTTAAGTAGCCTTAGTAAGGCATTCAGGCGGCTTCTTTAGAAAGGAATGTGCAGGTTAAGTGCCCAATCAAGAAACACTTAACCGACAATGGATCTTGGAAGGCTCCAATCCACATAAGAAGTCTACTTGAGGACGTTCAAGGTAGCATGTGAATAATGGCTGCTACTTGTAAGTTCTGAGTCATGCATGGACATGTGACTTGCTCATGTGACTCCAAAATTCCATCTTGTAGCTGGGATTCTACACAGGGGGAGGGAGGGGTGTCCACCTACAAGAGAAAGTCTATTTAAAACCCTGGGAGACCCCTCCATTTTGTCTTCAGCTGGCTCAAGAGGATACCTGAAAGAAAGTGGAACAAAGGACAGTAACAACAGGGGGTGTGAGTGATTGCTGGACCCCGACTAGAAGGAGATTAGTCTGTAAAAGGAAGCTTATTGGAACTCCTCTGAGGGTGAGGTTTTATCTGTATTCAGTTTTCTTACTGTATTAGGCATAGACTTGTGTGTTCTATTTTATTTTGCTTGGTAATTCACTTTGTTCTGTCTGTCACTTCTTGGAACCACTTAAATCCTACTTTCTGTATTTAATAAAATCACTTTTTACTTATTATTTAACCCAGAGTATGTATTAATACCTGGGGTGGGGGGAGCAAACAGCTGTGCATCTCTCTCTATGAGTGTTACAGAGGGTGAACAATTTATGAGTTTACCCTGTTAAACTTTATACAGGGTAAAACGGATTTATTTGGGGTTTGGACCCCATTGGGAGTTGGGCATCTGAGTGTTAAAGACAGGAACACTTCTTAAGCTGCTTTCAGTTAAGCTTGCAGTTTGTGGGACGTGGTTCAGACCTGGGTCTGTGTTTGTGGCCGGCAAGCGTGTCTGGCACAACCAGGAAGGGCTCCGGAGTCCCAAGCTGGCAGGGAAAGCAGGGGCAGAAGTAGTCTTGGCACATCAGTTGGCAGCCCCAAGGGGGTTTCTATGATCCAACCCGTCACAGCACCTTTCTTAAAAAGGGAGAAAAGCAGCTATCTGCACCGGCACGGGAGTGCCTGTAAAGCTGTATGGAATACAGGTGACCACTGGCAAGAAGCATGTTTAAACACTGGTTCTGATCCTGGTATTGCCAGGACTTCGGTGCTGATACCCTGAGCAAGTACCTAAACCACTGCCCATTCCCCAGTAGCAAAAGAACGGAAAGAGCATCGTCCAGGGTCCGAGTGCTCTGTAGCTGCTGGCAGAAGCTCCATCAGTTCCGAATGCTCAGTTATTCCTTTTGAACTGCAAAGGCTTGTCAACACAGGGACCCTCAGGAAAGGTAATCCAAAAAAGTGATTTAAAATAAACTGAATTAAGGTCTCTCTAATTCTGAAAAGAGTGTCTACACAGGGTTTTAATGCAGGTTTAACTAATCCCCTTCAAATTCACACCTTTTGTTAATTCAGCTTAACTTTCATGAACATCCCCAGGAAGAGAAGCCCTAAATTTCATCAGTTTCCAAAAAGAAATCCCCAGGGAAACGAGCATATGCAATTACTTTCAATGAGCGGAAACTTTCCCTGCCAATAATTTACAGTTCTTCTGTGGGGTTTCCCCGCACTCCAAAGAACTCCACAGCCATTTCGCTCAGGGAGCGTTCCACTGCCTATCAAAGCAGCTTAATTTTACAGTGTCACTGCTACTTATGGAAAGTGATCATCACAACCAAGGTCCCAAGTTCTTTTCTCTTGAGGAGTGTTGATGAGGACAGGAGGGACGGCAACACTGAATGGAACCAGCTAATGGTCCTGCCTAGAACGCTGGAGTCTCTTGGTGGTTGAGCCCAGTGCAACAAGCGTGGTCTCCTGGCCTCCCTGTTCAGCCTGAAGCACAAAGCCAAGGGGACCCCATGGGAATGAGGAAGGGCTCTTTAAGAGGCCATGCACAGCCCTGCTAAGATTCTTCCTCTCATTTAAATATCTTTTCAGATACTGCTCTCCCTCCGTGATGTGCCGCTGGTTAAAATCCCACCCCTGAAAGGAGAGGAGAGGCTGGTGGAGTTCTATCTCTCACCAGCTGTTGTTGAGTAGCCAATGCTCAAAATAACCACCAAAGAGCAAACTGTGAGCCTTTGGCGGCGTAACGTGGGACACCGCAGGTAATTTTCCAGGGTGAAGATCCTCCCCGCCCCCCAAAGATGGTACATTTCCCCTCCCACCCATTTCAAATGGCACTCGTTTAACGTTGTGTTATATGGATCAATACACTCATGGCCGCATCCACCAACGATCGCCATCCCCGAGCTCCTATCTAGCGCTTTTCATCAGTAGAACTCAAAGCACTTTACACAGAAGATCAATCTCATTATCCCCATTTCACAGATGAGGAAACTGAGGAACAAAAAGGCAAAGTCACCCAGCAGGCCAGGGACAGTTCAGACGAGAACCCAGCTGTCCTGAAGCCCATTCCAGTGCGCTACCCACTAGGAAACACCCATCAGGCTTACCAGGACCTTTTTGGCCTAGTGATACTGCTCTCTTCTTTGACTACAGTTGAGAATGGCGTTTTGATCTAAATAGGGAAACAAATGAGCTGCTCCCCTCGGAGAGCACCCCCATTCCCACAAGCCAGAGGGTTTATCCCAGGCGAGGGGGAGAGGGATGTTAAAATACTGGCAGCCCATCAGCTGCTCTCTCTTAGTTGGGGATCTTGTATCTGGCGTCATTTCCTGATGCTGGCAAGAAAGACGTGTGATTGGCCAGCGGCAGATGAGAGAGAATCCAGCGTCTTGGCTTGTTTTAGGGAAGCTGGTGAGGCGGTGTATTTGTCAACTCCTTAAACGACGCTGAATTCTTTCCACTCCCAGCCCCCAGGTTGTGTCATGACTCACAGCCTGCGTCCACTCACCACAGAGATGAAACTGCACATCCAGTAATACCAGGAGTCAATTCCAGAACCGTGGCTCCGGCAATTCTATGTGCACAGGGCCAGCGGCTTGTCCGGCGCAGATCTGCAGGCAGCTACCTCTGATATCTGTCACTGAGGCACCGCAGCATTTCAGGAGACATGATCTTAATTAGGGGCCGATCCTGCAGCCTTCGCTCCCTCAAGTTACGACCCGAAGGCTCAGGCCCCAGGTTGCCCCTGGTAAGGGGTCATTTTCAGAATGCGTAGTGGTGTTCAGCTGCTGCTGTACAAACCTCTTTGGCACTGCTGGGTCATAATTCATAGCACTATTGCGGGGTGCAGTAAAGCAGAAGACTGTGTGTGTACATATGTGACCTGGCTCTGTGGGTAAAAGTCACTCCTGGGCAGGAGACCAGTAAAAACTTACGCACCGCTTAGGTCCTACATTAGCCCTACTTTGAGGGTGCACTGGCCTTCTGCACAGGGGTGGCCTTCACGCAGTTTTAGCATCGACCACTGTGCGTGTCCCTTCCCTTGCCGTGCTCCCAGAGCTGATAGCACAGTGCTCTCCCCCGGCCCCTCTGCAGTTTAGCAAGATCCTCCCAGAGTCTTAACTTAAAAGCAGCAGGGGAGTTATTTACACGGTGAGGAGACAGAGCCCTACCTGCTTTGAAACATCATTTTAATCAATCTCACTCGTCCCATCAGCAGCTGCTGGTTTGGTCCCGTGCACGGAGCCATTGGGGGGCAGAGGAAGCCAGCTGGCGGAGCCGTGGAAGATAAGCAGAGCCAGACTGGAGGGAAAGAGAGAAGAAGACGGTTCCACTGCCACCTCTCAGGGCTGGTCGCATGGCCGATTAGGAAGGACTTTGCTGCGTGGTAGGACTTTGCTGCTAAAGCTCAGAGCTACTAATATGGTCCTACCATAAGAGAGACAGTCAGGACAGAAAGTTGGACATAAATGAATGCAGAGGATAAGAACACTGCCATAGTACAGAGATTCGGCTCATCTCAGCCATGCGACTGCATCCACGGTTTTCTGGGGAAGCCCGCCTGGCTCTCTTAGCAGAACGATTCATTCTTCTGTTTGATGTGACAGGGCTTGCAGAGGACGTGGCTGTCCAAGGGGTAGCAGCCGTTCTCCGCTGGCTCGGTGGACAGGGGAATCCTGCAATTCTGTGAGGTAGAAAGTACGTCAATCGAAAGTCAGTCCGAAACTCGGTCATTTCTAAAGCCTCAAGCATCACAGGAATTTCTTTCCTTTGCTGGCCACACGCTACTTCAGTTTTGTCACTTTCATTCATTTGGAACTCCAGGAGCGAGCCCCATTGGTTCCAGTACACGTAGTGCTCTGAGCACCTTCTCCTGCAGACTAGCTAGCTCAGCCCCCACATTCGTCAGTTTCAATCAGCCTGTGGCATCCTGGTCATGACACCCAGACTGTCAAGCCAATGAGATGCTGCCTGGGCATGAGGATCTGGGCCCAAACCCCTCCTGCACCGGAGGAATTCAATTAAACCCTGTGCAGTGAGCCACAGACGGTACCGGCTCCCACGCCACACTTTGTGAGGTGGCAGCAGATGTGCTGGTCTTGGAACATAGCCGGGTACCCACTGCCTCCAGAAGCAGGCACCCAGCTCCACGGACCCAGCCGCCTCCAGGGACACGCTCCACGCACCCAGCCGGGCACCCGCCGCCTCCAGGGACACGCTCCACGCACCCAGCCGGGCACCCGCCGCCTCCAGGGGCACGCTCCACGCACCCAGCCGGGCACCCGCCGCCTCCAGGGACACGCTCCACGCACCCAGCCGGGCACCCGCCGCCTCCAGGGACATGCTCCACGCACCCAGCCGAGTACAAGGGGTGGGTGCTCAGTAAAGCCAGCCCGCTGCAGAACCAGGAGGGGTTCCTGGAACTCTCTGAACTGTGTGTGCTGCAGAGAGGAGGGGAGTGGAAAGCATCCCTGTTCGCCTGCATGTCTGAGCAATGGCTTGGCCACAGGAAGTGACGTGGCCGTGAGCAACCTGCTTAGTTCTCCAATAACCCAGGGAGAGAACCTGTGTTTGTGGAATAAAATCCTGTTTGTTTGGGGCTGCCTCCGGGTGGTTTCTAGGACTTTACACCCTCCGCCACCACGCGTTTATTTAAAAAATAAAAAATCGGCAGCATCCCAGCAGGACCTACCTCACAGCGATAGCAGCTTTCATGGAAGGTTCGCCCCATGCATTCTATCCTATAGGCATCTTTCCCCTCCTGTGGGATGATGGGTGTCTCACAGACGCTGCAGATGGAGGCGTACTTCCTGATGAAACAAACGGCCAACCTCTTACGCCACAGCCCATTAGCTGTAGCAATTCGCAGCACAATTTAAAGCTAGATCCACGTTACTTTACGTGGCTTCTGTATTATTGCACGTGAAACGGAAGTGGCAGACGGACTGGAATGAGCTGGGTGCCAGGCCAAGCTATCCAGGAAATCACTTGTGGCCCTGTCTCTGCTCTCCTTGACGCTAGGTTTACACTGGTGGAACTCCACTGACGACCACAGCGGCGTGAATGAGAGGAGAGTCAGCCCCGGTGTTTAGGAATACTGCAGTGTGAACTAGACGGGGGTGAATAATGGGGACATTGAACTAAAGGGGGAAACTGAGCAAAAAAAAATTAAGTCCTGCACACAAGACACAAAGTGAAGGACGCTACCCTGAAAAGCATCCCTCCAGCAGAGGGCCGTTACTCACCCTGGTGGCATCGCAGGGCCCCGGTCAAATGCTACCACGGGGGTGAATGGAAGATTCTGATTGGGTGTCGCTCACCCCCACTTTGCCCAGGGGAGTAACGCCTCCCTGAGATGCAAAGTGGGGGAGAATCGGATCTATTGCACCTGCGGGCTTGGCATCCAACCCTGCTCCACTGGCTTCGGTAGCAGCATACTAAGGAGGCACTCCTCAGGCAAAGAGTCCTGGTGAAGCCTGGTGAGTTGGGTGAGTAAAGGCTACTTGCTGGAGGGAAGGTTTGCAGGATCGGGTCCTTCAAGTTGTCTCACGTGCGCAAGACTTACCTTTTGAACAGAATCGGGCCCTCTAAGCTGCAGAGGAGGGTAGTTTAGGTGCAGAGGCGATTTCGCTCTAGCTTTCTACCCCTCTGACGCGCCACGTATAACATATCGCACCTGTAGAAATCATCCACGCAGTGCACCTCGTTCTGGTCATTCACGGCAAAGCTCTCGTCCCCGATGCTCCGCCCACACACGGAGCACATGAAACACTCGGGGTGGTACCCGTTCCCCAAGGCGCGGATGATGTGCTCCAGGATCAGACCCTGGCACTTGGCACATTTCTCCAGCGTGTCCTGCGGGAAGGAGAGAGGCAGATAAAGCGCAGAAACCAGAAGTGGATGGTACCATTCGCCCCTCGCTGCGCCCCCAATTCAGCCCTCACCTACGCAGTGAGGGAGGTCGTCCAGGCCAGAGAGCTGAGAGGAACCAGAGTTCAGTGCTGTGCGTGGTCTCAGAGACCCACCCGGCACAGTGGCAGAGCCATTCACGCCTCCACGCTAGAAGCTGCCTGCTATGCCCTGTGGCTCTATGGTCACCGTAGCCAATGGAAGACTGCAGCCTTTGCTGCTTCGCAATGAACGACACGAATGGATGGGAAACGCTCCCAGGACACAAATGTCCTTCTGGCCTGGAACCATGAGAATCCCTGGCCTTCCTGTAGCACTTTTCAGCTAGGTATTTCCAAGCCCATTCCGAAACATTCATAAATTAAGTGCATGTTGGCTCTATTTTGCAGGGGGTTCAAGTTAAGGCCCGGACATGAAGATCTAGATTGCCAAAAGCGGCCTGGATCAGGGCTGGCCGATGGCACGAACCTGGGGCCGGATTTTCAGAGCGCTGAAGCTGAAGACACTCAGTGCCACTGCAAACCAAAGCCGGGTGCCTCAAGCTGAGCTGCCAGAACTGGGGGCGCATGGAGCAAGAGGCCACTTCTGGAAATGCTGACCTACACAACTTGCTGTAGGTGACACGGAGCTGGGGCTGGAACGTGGACTCCCAGTCCCCAGCTCTCAGCACCAGGCACGTTCCCTGCTTTAGATCTGCTTGGGACTGATCCTCAGGCTAACCTACCCCTCACGACTCCTCCTGAAGATCCTGGGAGTTGAGACCACCCCGCACCCCACAGGATCAGGCCCTTGTTCTGTACAGACCCGTGTCTGAGCCAGTATCGGTGGCATTACAAAGATGGGTCTTCCCAGAGTAGGGCACTTCTGTATCTGAGGGACCCTTGCAGGTCAGCTAGTCTTGCCGAACTCTGAACCCCTCCTCCTTTCCCAGGGGCTCCCTCGGAAGCCGGATTTGACTCCTGAGAACAGAACGACATTGGCCTCTTGGGACGACCAGGAGCCAGTTGCGCTGACCTTGTAGCAAGAGTTGCACATTGGCCGGCCCTCTTTCTGGTAGTAGCGCTGCCCCGCTAGCAGGCCGTGGCACGTCCGGCACGTGAAGCAGTCCGCGTGGTACTGTCTGTTCATGGCTTCTATGGTCGGGGTCCGGGGGGCAATGGCCTTGTGGCAAAAGGCACAGACTGGAAGAAAGAATCAAGTCACTTTACTATGGCTAAGGATAGTAAATCACCTGGCACCTGCCAGCCAGTCAGACGCTGCAGAGAGCTCACCGGGGGAGGGGGCATGGTGGCACCACGGGGATAAAGCCAGGCTGTAGGGCTGGTCTTGTATATTTTGTAGAGGGGGTGAGGATCACCTAGGAATGCACCAGTGTCTTCAATCCCCCACCTCCCCCTCTCCTCCAATCACAGGCCCCAGCACCAGCCAAGCTCCTCCCCCACCAGTGCTCCCCGCATTCCTGCTACCCCTCTTCCCAGCCCCAGGCTCCCAATGCCCCCTCCCCCAACAGCTTTGCTGCCACTCCCAGGCCTGGTGCTGCTGATACCAGCGCTCGGTTCTGCCTGCTTGCTGGGCACAGACCGGACACACCGCCCCCTGCACAGGTTATGATTAACATTTGCATTCGAGTAGCACCCAAAGGCCAGAGTCGGGGCCCTGCTGTGCTGGGTGCGGTACAAACACAGCAGAAGGGATGGTGGGCCCTGCTCTGCAGGGCATTTTGCTGTGGGTGCCACATGGGTCTGTACTCCAGCCCTTACCCACTAGCTGTGCAACTCCATTTGATAGCCAAGTGTCCCTCCGGTTCGTTGAGGGTGCGTATCCCTGAGCTAACTAGACATTCTCAGCACGGCTGCCCATTCTCCCTGCAGCTTCCCATTCACACCGATGGCCAGGACTCTGCCTGAGAAACTCCTTTGCTTAAACGCTCTGTGTGTCCGGGGCCAGGAGAGCGCTGACGGGAGCTAGCAAAACCCGATCCTTCCATTACTGCACGATCGGTCCTCGCTAACAACCAGGTGAATGCCGCCCCACTGAAGTCAGAATTGAGACCTGTAGGGACAGTTGGGATCTGGTAGACAGAGCATGAAGCTGGGGATCCTGGCAACCTGGCATTGACTCTGCCGCTGACTCACTGCGTGGGCTTGGTTAAGTCACTTATCACCATGCCTCAGTTTCCCCATCTGCAAAATGGGGCTAGTAAAGCACACGCAGCTTTGCAAAGCATCATGGGATCTATGGAGGTCAAGCGCTGTCAAAGAGCGAGATATTATTAATGGACTCTGGCAGTTACCTGTGGAAATGTCTCTTTCCAGGAGCCCATTCACGTTCTGTTTCGGGGCCTGGCGCTCGTCCGCTTGCTCCAGACTGGTCGGCTGGATTTTATGCTGCCTCGGTGCCGCTGGGAAGGTGGAGGAGGCCTGATGAAGAGGAAAGAGGCATTCCGAGCTGGGGCGGGCGTCTGGCTGAGGCTTTGCGAGGGCTCCGTTGTGCAAACCCAGCCGGTCGAAGGCTTGGCTAACGACCGCAGCGTTCTGGGCCTGTGACAGCCGGTGGGGGACGATGGGGTTTGAATCCTGCCGGCTCTGAAGGCTGCCAGACAGACACGCCAGCAAGGCACCGGGGACATAGCGAAGGGCTGGAAAATTCATCCCGTTTTAAATGAAAACCTCTGCCCGGAGAATAGCGACATTTACCTTTAGAATGACACTGACCTTTGGCAAGAGCTTTGAGATCTGCTGATGACAGCGCTATTTATTACAGTAGCACATAGCAGCGCCATCACACAGTGCGAGACCGTTCCTGCCCCCGAGAGCGCAAAGTCTAAATAGCCAAGACAGACAAAGGGGAGGAGAAAGCGAGTATCGTTACCCCCCATTTCCAGATGGAGACACTGAGGCACGGTGCGGGTGTTTTGTTTTAAATGACTTGCCCACGATTGCCTAGACAGTCCAGTTGTTGAACCCAGCTCTCCTGAGTCCCAGCCCTGCCCTCGCCACAAGACCATCCTTCCTCTCATCTCAAAAAGTCCCTGACTCCCAGTGGCCACAGATCTGCATTGACAGTAGAAATCACCACCATAAACAGACAGAACCTTCTCACCCTTGGGTAACCCCATTGATTTCCCTGGAATTACACCAGGGAGGGAGGTGGCTGGAAAGGTTCCTGTCTGGCTCTGTGTTTTATTTCTGCTGTTTAGAACAAGGCCGGCTCCTTTATGTTCTTGGAACCGCTGCGGAGATCTGCCAGCCTGGGCTTGTGGCTGCTTCTCGGAGTTTGTGCGCCGTGACATCGCTGCATCGCCTCTGCACGTTCGGACGTGCCGGGATGAAACGCGATTGGGGCAGAGAATTGTACCGTGGGGCTGGACGAAACCTCGAGAGGTCAGCTGGGCCAGCCCCCCGGGCGAGGCAGGACTAAGTAAAATTAGATCATCCCTGACAGGCATAAGCAGTACCGGGTTTACAATGGCGCCCAGGCCCCAGGCCCACACTCAGAAGGGGCCCTGGCACCCGGACCGTGGCCCCGCCCCCTGCTCCACCCAGGCTCCGCCCTGAGGCCCCACCCCCACTCAGCCTCTTCCCCCCCGAGGCCCTGCCCGGTCCTCTCCGCCCCCTCTCCCCCCGTCGCTCCTCTCTGCCCCCTTCCCCCTGTGCGAGCGGTGGGCAGGGCCTTGGGGGGAAAAGGCCAAGCGGGGGCGGGGCCTCATGGCAGAGCAGGGCCATGGTTCAGGCACCAGGGCCTACAAAAGATTAATCTGACCCTGGGCATTAGTCTAGTTTATTCATAAAAATCTCCAATGACGGGGACTCCACAACCTCCCTAGGTAACCTGTCCCAGTGCTGAAGTCTCCTTAGAGTTCGAAAGGTTTCCGAATATCTAATCTAAATCTCCCTTCCTGCAGATTAAGCCCCCATCACTTCTTGTCCTACCCTTGGTGGAGGTGGAGAACAATTGATCCCCATCTTTCTAACAGCCCTTAACCTATTTGAAGACTGTTATCAGGTCCCCCCTCAGCCTTCTCTTCTCCAGACCAAACACACCAACTGTTTTCAACCTCTCTTCATAGGTCAGGTTTTCCAAACCTCTGATCATTTCTGTTGCTCTCCTCTGGACTCTCCAATTTGTCCACAGCTTTCCTAAAATCCCGATACAACAATGCTCTGTGGGCTCGGGTGGTTACTGGTCACTGCACCCATAGAGGGGACCTGGCATGGAGGGACAGAGACAAGGCCCGTGCCAAGAGCAGAAGGCGCAGGGAGAGCAGGAGAGAGAGACAAGCTTGGCTCGGGCAAGTCCATAGGGCCTCGGGAATGCAGCATGCAAACAGCAAACCAGGCAGCGGCCTAGCTGGCAATCTGGGTGTACGTGCAGCAGCTGATCCACCGTGAGATGGGAATCCAGAGAGCTTGGGATGGCGGAAGCAGGACGTTCACTGGCTGGAGCGAAGGAGCCAGCTGCTCTCTGCCTCAGGTGCCCTGGAGAGGGGCAGGGGATTGCTTGGCGCCTCCATACAAAGAGAGACGGCAGAGAGCCGTCGATGACAGAATCAGACTAAACATCCGCATCCTTCAGGCGCTGTTATTTTGGGTCAATTTCACTGCCCAAGACGGGGAGGGAAGGGGGGAAGGACATGAATATGCAGCTGACTGGACCCGTAGGGGGGAATATGCTCAGGTCTTCAGAGCCAGGGAGTTTAATGGGCAGCACAAGAGAGATGGTTGCTATTACCCTGTGGGCGAAGGCTGGGTTTGCCGGCTCAGTGCAGCTCCAAGGAAAATCTTGTGGGGTTTCTCAGGGGAATGAGTGGGTCCTTTCCGGTAAGATGTTAGGCTTGGAGGGATCTGGACAATATTTGTGCCTTGAATTTAGTGCTGATGAAAGCGAGGGACTGGATTAAGCCAAGAACGGCGCAGGTTGGAGCTGTGCCGATGTCCCTCAGTCCCAACCCAGGCCCCTACTGTTCCACCCACAGCTTTGCCGATGCCCACGGGTACCAACCGCAGCGCAGGCAGCTATCCTGGGCCTTGATCCCCGGCAATGCGGCACGCTCCTGGGGGTGGTACGTCCTCCCCAGAGAGCGGGGAGCACAGAGCCTCTATGAAGCGCTCACCCTTCAGCAGGAAAGATGCTCAGTTCCAAAGGCTCTGGGCTCAAATGACTGGAGGCTCTGCCCTAGTGCACAATTTGGGCTGATTTAGCTGAACGTGATCGAAACCCCAAAATACCAACACGCAGAAGGTCGGCTTTCTGGCGCTTCTCCTCAGAGCGGCTCCAGGCTGCATTAAACCACAGGCTGGGCCAGCGTCAGGGCTCTGGCATGGGGAAGAGAGGGGCCCAGGCTCTCTGGACCTCTGCAAAGCCTGCGGGTAACGCTTAAGGGGCCTGATTCTCCACAGATTGCTCTGGCGCTGCACCGGCGTAACAAGGCCCTGCAGGCTTGTGTCTCTAGAGCTGCGAGGTTCAGATCTCGACTCTAGCCCCCGGGACAGCAGACTCAGCACTAGGGTACGCGAGGAATTGTGACAGATTAGACAGAACAGCTGTTCAAACATACACAAGGGAGAAGGGGGAAATTCCTCCCTGAGTCTCCCAACCAATCAGCTTCTCTAGTGTAGTGACTCACACGGCCATTGCCATAAGCTCCTAGCAGCTCACAATATTTGTGCATCTCACAGTCCTCAGCACGTGTCCTCACAACACCTCAGTGTGGCAGGGCAGGACTGTTATCCCCATTCTACAGATGGGGGACCTGGGGTCCAGAGAGGCTAAGTGACTTGCCCCAGGTCACACAAGAAGTCTGTGGCAGAGCAAGGCTTGTCCCCAGGTCTCCCAAGTGAGTGACATGACCACCAACCGGCCCTCCTTCAGGGTTCTCGATGCTGTTCTTTGGGCACCAGGGCTAAAAACATCCAGGCAAGCCATGACATGAAACCTCCTCCTCCCACCTTCCATCAATACCTGCCGGCTCACAGGTGAGCTCATGTGCAGCTTCTGCAGATCAGGGCAAAGCGTCTCCAACGACGGGGCGTTAAGTTCATCGGACAGAAGATACGGCGGAGGAGACGGCAGGGGGCTCTCTGGGTCCGAGCCTGTGGGAATGTCGGTCAGGACAGGACGAGGAAAGGAGGAGAAACCTGAAACAAGCAAGGAACAAGGCTGGAGTCTGGCATGAAGTAGGGTGTATGAGGAACTGACCTGCTGAGCGAAGGGGCCCTGAATCACACCAGGTTAATTTTGTGCTGGTGAACAGGGCCGGATTGGAGATTAAAATCCCTTACCTACCCCTGGGGCTGGCAGGCGTGTGTGTTTACAGCATGTGTGTGTCCCAGGCCTGCCCCTGCTCCTCTCCTGGGAGCCCTGTCCAATCTCCCCCTTCCTCCTCCTTCGGCCCGAGACACACGGATGCCTCCACTTCTGTGCAGCAGAGGGGAAAGCTGTGTTTGGAGCAGGGTGCCCTCCCCCCTGGATCCAGGCCTTGGGGCTGGTCAAGTTTCCCAGGATTCTTGGATGGTCCAAAAGTGTCTCACGTTGCAACAGTCTCCAGGTAGCAGTGACACCAAGGGTGCCCTGGGTGATGAAACCACTTCTAACCCAGAGCTGAAGGGCCCATTCTTATCTTTGCTGATATGAAATTAACAAAGTTGATCATTACTAACGGAGAGTCCTGCTCTTGGAAAAGCACCCCCCGCCAAGGAGCATTAGTGGTGTTGGATAATTGGCAGGAGAAAAGTAACGAATGCAGCTCCCCTGCGTAGAACATCTGTTCATCACAGCTTCTCTCCTGCTGCACATCAAAGCGAGGACCCTACATCTAGAAAACAGGGCCCGTCTGTTGGGATCAAGAGGAAACAAATGCTCATTAAAGCATAAAAGAAATCACTCCAGGCAAGGGTGCAGGCGTTACAGCAGCCCCAGGCCAGCTGTGTCTGGGTACCGGGTTTGCTGGTTACTTATGCTGGATCGGCACTGTCAGGTGTGGGTTTGATCTGGCTCTTCGGTCAGGGTTTGGGCAGCATTAGCCCCAGCATCACTGAACCTGCACCGTCAATACTGCAGCCGCGTAGTGCGTCTCCAGCACGTGCTCCTGGCGATGCACAGGCTGTGAGTGATCATGCCACCCTCAAAAAGGACGCACGCCGGGCCACTGCTGAGGACTAACGGAGGTGATCCTTCAACTCCAGCTGTGGCTGCCTGTGCTCCAGCTAACCGAGCTCTCCTTTAGATCACGTGGGAGAGGCCTGTGGGTCCAGGTTCTGGTCCCACTGCCCCACATGGCCTCTTTGTGGACAGGGCTTGAAAAACCTACTTCCCAAAGCCAGGGGGAACTTTGGACAGGCGCTTGCAGGCTGCTGGGAGCTTTGCAGGAGAGAGAGGAGGCGGGAGCAGCCCCCGTACTGAGGTAGAGCTGCTGGGCTGACTTTGTGGGTTAGTGACTGATGGGCATGTTTCTCAGCCTGTGTGCGGCAGGTGTGTCGTGTGTGCCCATGGGTCATTTAACAAGCGTGCCCAGCTGTGCCCAGCCGGGAGGGGCCACGCATTCCCAGGGTGCTCGGAACAGGAACTTCAGCGATACGTTTGCCCTGGGGAGACACGGGTGAACGAACCCAACTGGTTTCTGTGCTGATGCCCACTGCGTTTTCACCTGGAGATACGAGGGGGAAGGGGGGGTGCTAAGCTGCGCTGGGCTTTGATAGTGCATCCCCACTCCCATGCTGCATGGGGCCATGGCTTGTTTGGGGGAAACGAAGGCCCTGCCCCCAAAGACTCCACTATTTTATTCAAAGGAAAATGTCTCTCGAGCTTGGGAACGGGGGGGGGGGGGGGGGGGGGGGGGAGCAAAGTCAAATTGTTAGCTTCCTTCTCAGCAAATGCCCTAATAAATCTCCTCTCCTGCTGTTTGTTTGACTTGCAGCCAACACGCAACCTGCCCACAAAGCAAACTGCCTTTACCATGCAGCAGGCAGCCGGGCTGATTTGGCCTGGTGGCTGCAAACACTGCTGATAACCGATCAGTGATAGAAAGCAGATGGCAGCCGGGAAGATGGGGGGCCCCGGCCGCGGGGGGGGGGGGGGGGGGGGGGGGGAGACGGGCCGGGGACCCCAAACTCATGCATTTCAATGCTCAAGGAAATGAACCCCCTTCCTCTCTGGAAGCCCCTGATCCTGGTCCCAGGGGAGCTTTGTGGCTGTGCAGAGTCTGTCTGCACGGCAGCTAGGAGTGGGCTTCCCAGCGCACTAAAAATAGCAGCGCGGCTGCCACAGCACAAGCAGAGGCTTGGGCGAGCCGCCCGAGGACGTACCCAGGGGCTGGGTGGGACCGAACTTTACTAGCATGTCACGTGCAAAGCCCCCCGAAGTCAATGGAAAGACTCGGGGCTCGGCCCCAGCGATCTGCACTGACACACACCGAAGGGGAACGGTCTCGCCTCCATCTTCTGCTCCCTCTTCCAAGCAGGTGTCTTGCCCCTAGCCCGCCAGCCCAAATGGTGATTTGCCCCCTAGAACCTCTAGGAGCTAATTCACTTCCACTGCTGGGGCTGCCAGCTGGCCAGCCTCCCTGCTCCTGCAGCCATGCCTGGTCCTGTCGGGCTCGAAGCAAGGACCAGCAGCAGGGGGACGAGGGGTCATATTGGGAGCACAGGCCAGGGGAATAGATACGGGCTCCGGCAGGAAGCTGCCCCACACAAGAACACCACCTGCCCTGCCTCCCAGCGGCGGCTCACACCTCCAGCCCGGCACAGAGCCTCCAAGGCCCCCGGGCAGTAAACCACTGCCCAGGCACCATCCTGCTGGGAATGAGGCCATTTCCCAAGACGCTGAACTAAATCTTCCCGAGTGCAGGGGTGTTTGGAATCCAGATCTGGATCCCAGCTGTGCAGCGGGAGCCCGTTTCTGGTCATTTACGACCTACTCTCCCTCTGACGCGTTTCACGGGCCCTGTGCAGTCTGTCCCCTGCATTCATCTTACCTCCGTTGGACAAGCCCGCCGCTCCCGACGAGGGCCCGGCACTGCCCAGTGTCCTGCTGTTGGGCAGTTTCTTTGGTGGCGACCCTTGGGGCTGGTGGGTCCCATCAGATTTCGTAGCCTCCTTTGGGTGGTCTGAGCTCGGCTGACGTGCCTCTGGCTTTACATCAGCCTTGATGACCGTGTCCCTCCTGGGAGGGGCCAGGGTAATGTATACGGAGGAAGCAATCCTCTTCTCCACCTTCCCAGACAGCATCTTCGAGCGGGGGCTCTGCAAGGAACAGAAGCAATGAAAACAGAGCCAGGAACGGCGCTCGCTACTTCTCCAGATGCTCTCTGGTCTCTCTCTTCCAGGGGAGCATTGCACACAGCCCAGCCTAACTCCCACACCACGTGAGCTGAGAGCCGCCCCCAGACAAGCACCTCCCATGCTGAGCGTCTCCTGTTCCCACAACCTAAGGCGTGTGTGCAGGGGTAGCTGTTGGAGGCAATGCCCGGCTGCTCCCGAGGCGATAAAATTATTTTGGCCGGTGCACACTCAGTGTTATTACGCTGCACACACCCTGGCGTTCAAAGTCTTCTTTCCTGGAAAGTCAGAAAAAAACAAAACCAACCAACCCGTGCAGAATGAGATCCAATAAACTGGCTTGTGACTCCAAGGGGAGTCTAGCCAAGTGTTTGAATAGCAAAGTGCTGCCAGGGCCCCGGAGTAGGGTCTCTCAACAAACAAGGTGCAAAGACCACATTCCTCACTGCCCCCTTCTCTAGAGACAGCTGTTATTACTGAGAAGGAAGGTGGGTCATTAAAGCAGGGCAAAGGCCAGTTTCTGTTCTGCACCCATTTTCAAGCAGGTCCCCGTGCCTCAGTTTCCCCACCTGTAAAATGGAGATGATGACACTGATCTACTTCACAGGGCACCACAAGACTTAATTCATGTAAATCCCTTTGAGATACTCAGAGCAAAAGCGTTCGAGAGGTGGACAGACTATTATTATAATTGATGTTCATTTCTATAGCCCTGAAACTCAAAGGCCTCTGAATGCCTCATACGCAAGCACCGAGGCCCCATGAGCTCATAAACAAGGGGAGTGGATGGCTCGGAGCATTTGTACTCGGTCCCAGTGTGGGGGTGTTTTTGTACTGCAAAGTCACTAGTTCAAATCCAGCTGAGCTCAGTATTGATCCGAAATGAGTAACGTAAGATATGCACGTTGGACCCAAATGATAAAGTGGGCTGACTGTTGAGAGTAAAAATTAAATATTGAGCAGCACCCTCATTCACTGTGCATTGTCCCTCCTGCTCTCTTTTACTCCAACGGGCTTGGATCAGGCCCTACATGAGTCAAGTGTCCTGTGGAATTAAGTATATATTACTAGAAGCTGTAGCATGATGCATATGCACAAGGGGCAGAGTTAAGGTTATGTGGGCAACCTTCACATTGGCATTTCTTGACTTATAAGTGCTTCACTTTGCAATCTTAATGTTCTTTTAATGTAGATTTATGTAAGGAATAATAACTACACTTAGTAGTTACATTGTGCTTTTCTTCTATAGCGCTTTAGAAAGAGGGCACGTTACAAAGGAGGGCAAATATCATTACCCCTGCTTTCCAGGTGGGGAAACTGAGGCACAGAGCAGGGAAGTGACTTGCCCAAGTTCACCCAGCAGGTCAGTGTCAGAGCAAGGAACAGAACCCAGGTCTCCTGAACCACGCTGCCATCCCAAAAGGGACACAAGTTCTTAACCTTGCTCAGAAGGATGGTACTGAGGGTCCTGGCTCCCATTGACAAGGGGAGCATTCTAAAGCAGTGGGGCCTTGGCATAAGAGCAGCCCATCCTTGGGATTATGCTGCCCTGAGAGCCAGCAGCTCCAGTCCTGCCGATCTCAGTGTCCCTGGTGAGAGGTGGGGCAGCAGATGGCTCTTCAATTAGACTAATCCGCATTGTTGTAAATTACCGTGAGACCCAGCATCCCCCTCACTGGGCAGGGGCTGCGGAAGAAACTTACACGGTGAGCTGTTCAGCACAATCTTTGGGGATAAAGCCACCGCCATCGTCGGAAGCCGTTGGGCTAAATCCCCCTTGCAAGCCGTGCTGGAAATCGATCCCCATGCGTTAACGAGAGGATAAGCCATCGCATCTAATCAGGGGCAACTGAAACCAGACAGGCTGTGTGATGGAGGGGGAGGCAGAGCCCTGACAGCACGGGGAGGCCCGCGCTTATGCAAACCGATATCTCGGCCAGGTTAATTCAGTGCACTGATACAGTAAGTGCACAGAAAGGGCGGGGGAATTTTCCTTTGAGATCTCCAAAGGAAATGCAGCCCTTGGAAGATCAAACAGTGAGCAGGCGATGTGATGAAAGGCTCCTTTGTTGACTGGGCTGATAGCTTAGTTACAACGTAGGAGCTCTTTGACCCACACAAGCCTCCTCTCCTGGTGATCTTCAGGAGCACATGGGTGGCCCCAAGCGCTGTGCGCTGGAACAGGGAGCTGGAGACTTTGCATCTCTAGAGCACCTGAGCAAAACGGGATTCACAAGAGGGAGGCAGCAGAGGCCAAGGGCTAAAAGCCAAGATGTCAAGAGAGCTGGACTCTCTTCCCAGCTCTGGACTCTCTGTGTGACCTTGGGCAAGTCCCTTCCCCCTGCCCCCACCCATCTATGCCTCAGTTTCCCCATCTGTAAAATGGGGGAATGATACTTACCTGTCTCATGGAGGGAGACCTGTGAGGCTCAATTCACTAGTGTTTTTTTGGATAGTGCTTTGAGATCCCCAGGGAAGAGCACTAGGGAAATGCAGGGTCTTGTAAGACCGCCTTGTACCTCTCATATGGCATTATTAACATAGCCCTGATCTACACTGGGGGGGGGGGTCGACCTAAGATACACTGATTTCAGCTACGCGAATAGCGTAGCTGAAGTCGGCATATCTTAGGTCGACTTACCTGGCCGTGAGGACAGCGGCGAGTCGACCGCTGCCGCTCCCCCGTCGACTCCGCTTCCGCCTCTCGCGAGCTGGAGTTCCGGAGTCGACGGGGAGCACGTTCGGGGATCGATTTATCCGCGTCTAGACGAGACACGATAAATCGATCCCCGATAGATCGATCCCTACCCGCCGATCCGGTGGGTAATGAAGACCTGCCCATGGAGACGCAAGACAGAGAGTCAGTGACTTGCCAGGAGTCAAGGTGAATGCCTAGGTACCTGCTTCTGCTGGTTTTCCCTCTGCTTTGCATGGCTGGAGTGGCCGAAGACAGCCAGAGTCGGGGCCAGAACCTGGCCCACGTATTTCAAAAATACAGCTAGCCACCTTAGCCAGCCTGGACAGACGTTCTGCTAACCACACGGAGCAGGAATTTGAAATACATTTTTAGTTTCTTACCAGGTTTTACTTTCCTCTGACAAGTCGGCAAAATCCCTCTCTGCTTTCCCAGCATGCACTAGGAGCAGTGATGTGAGTAGCGGCTGCGGTCAATCCAGAACGGCCTGTCGGGGAAAAGGCACAGCCAGTTATAATCAGTGCTGGGCAGGTGTGAACAGAAATCCCAGCCCTGACGCTTATGAACCATATAAACTGCCTCAGAAGAGATGGACCTAATGTTAAAGACACAGGTTTCCTCTAGAATCCCATTTCAAAATGGATGACATCGCTTGGTGTAAACCATCGGTAGCTGGGACATGCAGAACTAAAGGGACATTCCGTTCTGTATAAAGAGACTTATAATAGTTTCAGGATTTATTTTAATTTAATTTTATTTATTTCAATAAAAAGGGGAGTGGGTGGGACTTGTAGATGACTTACGGAAATAGTTTTTAATTGGAGTTTTTGCCTTTATTATGGAAAAAGAAAAAGAAAGCCCGGAACAGTTTTGTTCTGGAGGATCTGTTGGACATCTCAAAGGCTGGACTTTAATTCGAGGAGTAGAGGGATCACATCTTTAACCACGGCTTCCTTTCTCCAAAGTGCTCATTGGTCATATACATGAAACAGACGTTAGCGAAAACAGTGTGTGTTTTCAAGGGTCTGATGAAAAGTCCTCTCTTCTCAAGAGCTCAGCTTTTGCTTTCTTCGCTCTTACAATGTCCTCATTTCACTCCTACTCCAGGAGGGTGACCAGACAGCAACTGGGAACAATCGGGACAGGGGGTGCGGGGTCGTAGGTGCCTATATATAAAAAAAGCCCCAAATATCAGGACTGTCCCTATAAAATCGGGACATCGGGTCCCCCTGTACTCCAGCCACCCTGGAGACGTCTAGGCTAAACATGAATAGACTTTCTAATGTTAAACTCAAATGGGGGTGCTGGGGCCTTAAATAAAACCCTGTCGGGGTTTCTTCATCCCCTGTAAAGAAGCAGAGGACAAGCACGAACCCTTTGCAGGTCACATTCGAATGTAAACCTTCCCCATTAGAACCAGGACCCAAAACAACTGGAGCTGAGAAGAAGAAAGGGCAGCCCAGGAGAGCTAGACAGGCTAATCTCACTTGTAACATGATGCCCCTCAATGGATCAGCAGTAGGAGGACTCTTGGAGCCAAGGCCGCAGCAGGCTCGTTAATCTGTAGGAGGCCCGGCCCTCACCAGAGGCGGACGGGGGTGCTCCACTCAGCGGGCACGGCTCACTCACGGCTCCAAGCGCAGAAGAGCAGCCCACCAGCGTCCCGGACGGAAAGTAAACTGGGAAGTGTTGGTTCCATGGTGTGGCGCTCAGGGCGGGACACGGGGGGCTGACTGTAGTCTGAGCCATCTCAGGCATTGTCAAGTTGTTTCAAAGCTTTGACTGTTTATCTGGATCATGTCCCTTTAAGGCAGAATCCCCCTCCCCCTCTTCACCATGCCAGGGGAACCTCTGAGCAGCTGGTGATTATACAGACCATACGTGCTGCGGAGCCACGCGTGTGCAAGCCGTGTGTCACAGCAGGCCACGGCAGGAGGTCCCTAGCTCTGCACTCGGCTCCTTTCATGGGCTTTAAACAAGCCCTTTGTCCATCAGTGTATTATATGTTAATATCACCTCTCATGTTTCTTTCCTTTATTTTCACTCAAAAGAAAAAAAACCCAAGACAACATAATCCCCCGGCCCCTTTCCTGTGCATACTGAAGAGCTGTTGAGATGGGGCCCGGTTTGGAAGATTTATTTCCGTAAGCAGGATGAATTGGAATCAGGAGGGGCGGATTGGGACCACAGAGCCGACCAGCCCTTTCTGGAGGAACTAGGACACTGATCCTGCAAATCCTTACGCCCCGAGTAACTGAACACGCGCATTAATTGGTGGCTGCGGGATCAAGGGGTGATGAAACGGAGAATGATATGGACTTTCTTGGCATCTCGCAGAGGAGAATCTCACATCCTTTCACAAACAGTAATTACACCTCTACCCCGATATAACGCGACCCGATATAACGTGGTAAAGCAGTGCTCGGGGCGGGGGGGGAGTTGTGCACTCCGGTGGATCAAAGCACGTTCGATATAACGCAGTTTCACCTATAACACGGTAAGATTTTTTGGCTCCCGAGGACAGCGTTCTATCGGGGTAGAGGTGTAATTAGGCCTCCCTCCCGCCCAACTCGGTGAAGTCAGAATGTATTTTTTACCTTTGACAAATGGGGAAACTGAGGCCCAGAGAGGGGGATGCGACTTGGGCAAGATCAGCAGCAAGGCTGGGAGTGGAACTCATGAAGTCTCACTGCCAGGCCCCTGCTCTAACCGCTAGACCACACACCCTTCCTGGGTAAAAAGGCACAGGGCAGCTGTGCAGCTGTTCACCTGAACTCCCAGCCCCTGCTAGGAGAGCTGTGAGGAGCAGACTGTGGGGGTTGGGGGTGGCCATGGGGCCAGGCCCACAGAAGAGGGAACTGCCCCACTGAGCTGCCTTAACAGGAAAGATCCAGAGCCCTTGGTGCTGCCCTTAGAATCCCCTGCCCACCTCTGGCAGCTTCCATCCATGCATCTCACAGCCCGTGGACGCATGCCCCCGGGAGAGAGGCAAACAGCGCCACCCGGATTTTACAGAGGGGGACACTGGCAGAGAGAGGAAGCCGCTTGCCTGCGATCCCACAGGGGGACTGGTGGACAAGCCTCCTTAAAACATTCCCAATAAGCCCGGGGCTGTTCCCAGGCCAGGAAGTCATTTTCCAGGTAGAGAGAACAGGGCAGAAACCTCCCCACTCCGCACTTACGACCCCCCTGTGGCTGTGGTGGGAAAGATGAAAGGCTCAGGGTCTGTACAGCCTTCCGGCCCAGAGGCCCAGGGTTAGGGATTAGTGGAACTGCAGGCTGTTAGCTCCCTTACCCAGCCGCTTGGGGGGCCCTGGATAAAACCTGCAGCTTGGCTCTGGCTCCTTCCCTGAATGGGGCGTGAGCCAAGCCCACGCGCATACGCTGGCATCCGTCCTGGCCACCTCTCCATGGATTCTCTGGTTCACACGTGTGGAGCCACCATCAGACGGTGAAGACTTTCAGTCACTACCCACCTGGGCTGGACTTGAACCAATGACCTAGAGGTGCACTGATCCAAGGAGCACATCCCCTGAACACTGGACCCCAAACTTGCTGGCCTGGGAACAGTTAAAGTGTGTCATAGATGCTCCACTTCACAGCTACATGCGGTAAAATTCATCAGCACTTTGTTCTGATGCCAGGATCCTTTAGCCGCAGGGGGACGGATGGCAGGGAGGGAGGGTGGTTCGGACTTACGGGATTCTCTTTGATCAGACATCTCTGCTAGTCTGTAGCAAGTCCCACCGTGGGATCAAGAATTAATAAAAAGATGGGGAAAGGTCTGTCTGGCCTTTCCCAAGCAGCATCATAGAGAGGACAGGTTGATGTATTCCCCTTCAGCCCAAAGCTTGTTACAGTTACTGAATTAGATAGCCATTTGATAGGATAAGTGAGGGGCCGAAGAGACGGTGTCCAGACCCTTGCTAGCACTGGACTCCAGTTCAGGGCCTGAGGCCCAATCAAGGCTAGGGGTCAGGTTCATGTTCAATGGCACAGACCTTCTCAGCAGCTGATGCAACTCAGCCTAAAATGGCTGAATGGCTGAAATCCTTCCCAGACGCATTGCAGTCACAGAACTAGAAAAGGGGTCTCTGGATCCAACCTGGACACCAGATGAGAAGAGTGGATTTGCCTCCAAACACACACATTGAAATTTCAATGGGATATGGATGCAAGGTTCCAGGTTTGGTTCATCGCTAGTTTTAGAGGCCTGAATTTTCAAGGGTCCCTTCGATTTCGGTCGCCCAACTTCCTGACCCAATTTCCAGAGCGTGTGAGGACCAACAGCCGAGTCATTGGGAGCTGCGGACGGTGAACACCTCTGAAAGTCAGGACCTAGGTGTCTCACGCTGGGCACCCCAGATCCAAGGCCCCTTTACACTGCTTGACTGCAGTAAAGGGGCCTTAAACTGGATGTAAGTTATGCTCCAACTTAAAGGCTGCTTGCAAAGGGGGTGCTGTGGAATGATTACCAGCCTCCCCGAATTTAGTAAATGATCCAGAGATGACAAAGGCTTTTTCAGATTTGTTTAAAGATATCCACAACGCGCGTGCGCGCACACACACACACACACATCATGTGTGTTTTTATACACAACATAATCCAAGGATTTTAATGCCCCTGTTTAAAAGCAAGGAAGCAAACGTGCCCACTGCACTCCTGCCCCTTTGAAGCCAACACATCATCTCTTCTATTCCCTGCAATCGGAACGGGTGGGAAGGGAATTCAGGCCAGTTTGTTTTTATTCACATGCCACAGGAATTTCTCTCGGGGGAAATGATTAAATTGAGTTTCTTAAGAAGGATACACACACATTTCCTTAAACGCTAGGGAAGAGATTCTCTGCTTGGCAGATGTTGACAGCTGTGCAGACGGCTCAACCTCTGCGCCGCATGGATGCTGCCAGGGACTTTGATCCTAGCACAGCAAGCCAAGCGTTTCTTCAGGGTCAGCTGGATCTCCGTCAAATGGGTGAGCGCTACACTCAGAGTACATCTACGCTGCACCGTGAGCCTGGGCGCTGACTCAGGTTTGAGGCCAGACCCTGGGGAGATGATGTTTCACCTCATGACCGTTCTGCTGTCTCCCATCTGACTAGCCCGCGCACAGGCCTGGGAGACAGGAGCTCTGAGTTCTAATCCCAGCTGTGTCGCTGCAGCTTTGGGTCAACCACTTTGCCAACATTTTCTAGGGTAGCCACTGATTCCTGGTGTCCAACAGGAGACACCTTGGGGCGGGTTTTTCAGAGGCACGCAGCTGGAGTGCTGGGTGCTCCCCAGCCCTAAGGAGCCTCAAGTCAGGCACCCCAGCAGTGAAGCACCGAGAGTCATTGGATCTGTTTAAAGCTGGGGCCTTCACCTTCATGTGGGCCCCACCCTGGCTGCCCACAGCACCGCTGAAAGCAACGAGAACTGATGCTAGGGTTTGCTGGAAAATAAACAACAACCACCCAGCTTACAAAACGTGCTGAGGTTTCCAAACTTGTTTTTGTTTTGCTTGGGAACGAAAAATGAGATCTTCCAAGTTTTGGGTCACAAAAACAAGAGCGAGACACCCCAGAATAGCCAACAGCCCCATGTTTAGGGCCCTCATCTGGGATATAGCAAACCCAGGTGCAAGCCCCTGCTCTGCCTCCCCCCGGGGTCTCACCGAGTGCATCCGACATGCACGGTGCGCTGCTTAATACGCCCATCATTCCCCGCAGGAGGGATCCTCCCCATTTACTAAGAGGAGGGCTGAGACACAGAGGGTCTGTCTACACAGCAACTAGACACCGGCAGCTGGCCCATGCTGGCCAACTTGGGCTCGCAGGGCTGTTCCACTGCTGTGTAAACATCTGGGCTCAGGCTGGGCCGGCCCCCAGGAATCACCTTCCCCTCAGCCGCAGGAGAGCGAGCCAGCCCCGCGAGATGGGGAACTAGCATGGGACGCAGGACCCGCACCGCTCCCACTCCATAGCACCGTCTGGCTGTGTGGACAGAGCTTCAAACCAATCTCTAGCTATTGGAGACCAGGATGAGACTAAGTGAGGGGCGGATTATCCCACCTCGGCTGCTGGCCACTGTTGGAAGCAGCACCCTGGGCTAGATGGACCTTGGTTCTGATCTAGTCTGACAATAACCATGTTCCTGTAACCGCACCCAGCTCAATAAAAGAGGCACAGGCCCACATCTTCCCTCTTCCTGGCCGCTGGGTTTCATTTAGGCTCTTACCAGACCTGACCAACCTCGGGCTCCACTGTCGGGGGTCTTAGGCCGGCTGCTTGGGAGAGACAAGCAGTGAACCCCCGGAAATTCCTTCTATCTTTTGTAAATTTTCAGTTTTGGGGGGGGGGGAATTTCAGGTTATTTCATGTTACCCATGAAATATGTGGTTTTATTTCTTTTTAGTACATTTACGTTAAAAAAAATACCTCAAATGACAGAATAGAAATCCCGACGCCCTGCTCTGCTCTCCTCTCTCTGCCCCACATCCAGCCCTGCTCCCTGCCCCCAGGAAGGAGTTGTCATTGCAGCCTGGAGGGGGCAGGAGTGCATGGACCGGGCACCCCTATCCCAGCGGTGGTGGCACAGGCTCCCCCGGCCCCCATCCAGTTCACTACCAGGCCAGGCTGCAGGGGGCTCATTTCCAACCGCCAGCCCTTGGATGCCGATGCCACTAGCAGGGACCAGCCGATCCACAGCCAGCTCCATGCACCTCTGTCCCCCCCCGACAAGAACAGCCTGGAAAGGGTGCCCCGGCGTTGTGACCCCAGGCACTAGGTCACAACGCCACTCACTCAAATTGGGCCAAATCTGAGTGAGTGGCGTTGCAACCGGGCTCGTGAGGCCGCACTGCTCGTCGGCAGGAGCGGAGGTGCACGGAGCCGGCTGCGGAGGGATGATGGAAATTGCGGCAACTCTAAAAAGGGATTTTTTCATGTTATTCAGGGATCTAACTAGGAGCTGCAACTAAGCCTGGCCACTGGCACTCCCGAGGCCGAGGGCTCCAGGCTCTCAGGCAAGGTCAGCTGGTTACAGAATTCCTAACTGCCCTCCACCCACCGAGCAAACCTAGCTGTTTAACCCTTGCTGGCCAGGGTAAGATCCTGTGGTAGAGGCAGGGGTTTCTTCCCCAGGCTACCCGGGGGAGCGGAGGGGGAATAGGCTGTCAGGCCGCAAGCTTTCTGGTCCAAGCCCCTAAAAGCCACTATGCTCCGTCACAGGGTAAGCCCAGAAACCACAGCGGGGGCATCAGATGCAGGAAGCAGCTGGTGGTGCCGCTGGTCCTTCTGGTGGTCTAGCAGGTTCCTGCTTGACATAACCCTTTTGGTGCGTCTACCCCTAGTGTGCTTTGCAACCATGGCTGAACCAGTGCATTCTGGGAGTCCTGAAGCACCTATCCCATAGGGCCTAGCACTAGGGTGGCCACTCACGCATTCCCAGAATACCGGACATTCCGGGGCCTGCCTGCCCCAACCACCATTTGCAGCACCTGTATGTCATAACAACAGCTCTGCACACCAATCCGTTCTAGCACACTGGCTGGAGCGCTGGATTGTACAGCTCTTTTTAACCTTGTTTGGCCCCTCCCTTACTGACTGGCCAAGCCATGCTGGAAACCACTTCATCTGGAACCATGTTTAGACGGGGCCCAGCCCAGCCCCCAGGGGCCAAAACTGCATCTGGCATTTATTCTCAAAGGAAACCGAGAGAGGAATGGAACAAAACACTTGGGCCTCCGCAGACTTTTCTGCTTTGCCTTTCAGGAATAAACAAGGCACAAGAAAAGTGGAGTCTCCTGCCACTGATGATTTTGCCTGACTGTGGTCGGCTGCTCCAATAATAGTGGAATAGCCCCTGCAGCTAGAGCAGAAAGAGCCTGTACTCGTCCCCACTGGTACCAGGGATAAATACTTGTGCTCAGCCTCAGAGGGGAGTCAGTCAATACAACTCGACATCCTAGGCTGTGGCAGGGCCCGTGTGCTCGTGATCCCTAGCGTTAAAAACCAACCATTGCCCCCTTCCACCCACAGTCCGTCTGCCCATGTTCTCATACGGGCACCCATCACCACTGCATCAGGGCGCCTAAGCGTCTGTGTGTGGCTGGAAACAGACCTCCCCGCCCCCAGAATCCTTATCCTGAATCCCTCCCCTCCAACCCCCATGCAACGTGCCCTGCTGCTGGAATACCAGCACTTCACAGGGGACAAACCACGTGCACAGGAGAGGTGGGGGGTGGGGCCCATCCACAATTTATCACACAAACCCCCAATAACTTGGGAAGGATGGCCCAGCGGCTTGGGCACTGGCCTGGGACTTGAGAGACCCGTGTTCAATTCCTCGCTCTGCTACAGACTGCCTGTGTGACCTTGGGCAAGCCAGTGGGAGTTAAGCATCTAAGTCCCTTGGTGGATCTGTGCCTCAGTTTCCCCTCTGTACAATGGGATAACCGTCCAGCCTGGCCTTGCAGGGGTGTGTGAGGCTAAATCCCCTAGCGAGGGGGAGGTGCTCAGATACCAAGGCAATGGTACCAGATATGTATCTTATCTAGAGATTAGTTACACAGTGGTTGTGTGTTAAAGCCTCTAGTGACTAAGCAGCTGATTAAAGTGGGGAAAGAAGGGTGAGGCTCTTAGCTATGGGAGAGTCAGTGAAAGCAAACTAAGGTTATTGAAGACTATCTCATGGCCAGCCTCCACCCAACTACTTAAACCCTAGCCTTGGTGGCCATCAGATTTCTCCCTAACAAGCCAAGTTGCCCCTTGGCTACTGAAGGGCTAGGCTGGCTGGGCACCGAGGGACTAATATGAACCATTGCTGGTTACATTCCTCATTGTAGAGCTCACGGCTTCCTCATGCTCCACACAGCACCGTCCCCTCCTTCCTGGGGGAATCAGATACCAGCCAGGCAGGCGGTCAGAAGGTTATCAGCCCCCTTAAAGGAGGGAGGGAGGGAGCGAGCCTGCAGAGCGCAGCCTATTAGCTCACTGCAGTTGCTGTTTGGATGGGGTCTAATGCAGTGATTGGATGTGTTATAGGTCTCCAACCCAACAGGGACTCCCGATCAACAACAGAGGGGCGTCTTAGGAGGCTGCGCTGGCTCTGCTGGGGTCCTCCTAGCCTTGGAAGGAAGCCTGTCTCCTGTCGTGCCCCAGGAGCAGTTATTACAGCACAGCGGGCGCGTTCAGCCTGCCCAGGGATCAGATCTTGGCATTGACAGCCATGCACAGGAGCCCGGGGAGCGAACGCCTGCCTCCGGCGCACGCTTCACGACAGTCGCAGCTGCACGTCTAGCGCTTAGAGCAGCGGACTGGGAGTCGGGACTCCCCGGTTCTATTCCCGCCTCTGACACTAACTCACCATGTCCCCATTGGGAAAGGGATTAGACAGCTCTTCCTGTTGGTTTCCCCAGCTGCCAAATGGGGCTAGATCAGGGTTTCTCAAACTGGGGTTGGGAGGTTATTACATGGCGGGTCGCGAGCTGCCAGCCTCCACCCCAAACCCCGCTTTGCCTCCAGCATTTATAATGGTGTTAAATACATAACAAATGTTTTAACTGTTAAGGGGGGGGTCGCACTCAGAAGCTTGCTGTGTGAAAGGGGTCACCAGGACAAAAGTTTGCGAATCACTGAGCTAGGGCCTCCCTTCCAGGGCGCTGCGAGGCGAGGCTCATTTGCAAAGCACATTGAGGCCTTTGGGCGAGAGGCTGGTACCGGGCGCTTAGTGGGGAAACTGCCGAGTAAAGCTGAGATCTCCTCCACAGCCCCAGCTGTGCAGGGGGGATGACGGGAGACAGCTGAGCCCCCCCAGACACAGCATCTAGCTAATCTAAGAGCACATGTAAAGCCACTGCCCCATATCCCGGCACTGTATGGGGATTACAGATGGCTCCAATCTCTGCTCACCCGTGTGTGTGCTGGGGGGGTAATGGACCGGATTATCTTTGAGCTGCACCCAAGCAGTGACCCCATCATACCGCCTCCCGCTGGGTGAGAACAGAGACAGGGCCCCCCTGTGCCACACAGCCCACCCCCACCCCCAGTCCCGGGGCGCTGAGACAGGAGCCTGTCCAGTCACTCCAGCAGACCTGAAAAACAAAGGGTTAGACAAACGGGCCCTACAATAAACACAGCCCTGGGGCGGGGGGGGGGTCCTACACAGCCCCCACAGCTAACCGCCCCCCCTTTCCTAGCGTCTAGACGGGAGCGCTGGGCCCCCCAGGCTGCCCCGCTCCGATCAGCCCCACCCCGTGGCCGCTCCATCTGCCCCGCTGCGCCCCTCGCCCGTCGGCTGGGTCCCCGCGCGGGTGCCAGGCTGCCCTGCGGCCCCCGCCCGGCTCCCACTGTCCCCCCTCACCTGGCCCACCGGCGGGCGGCTGCCCGGGGTCCCTCCTGGCTGCGCGGCTGCGTGCGCCGGTCCCGGCCCGGTCCCTGCGCGGCGCACGGCTGCCCGCGGTCCCTGGCGCTCCTGCCCGGCCGCGCCTCCCGCGGGGGGCCGGGGAGCCAAGGCAGAGCCGCCCCACTGACATCATCGCCCCTTCCTCCCCCCCCCGCCGCCTGCCCCCCGCCCCCTCCCTCGCACGCCGCCCGCAGCCGCCGCTTTACCATAAAAGGGGAACGGCTGCGCGGGGAATTGCGCGGCCCCCGCAGGAAACCAGCCGGCCCGTCCGTCCCCTGCCCCCCCGCGGCGCGTCCCCCCGCGCCCCACGGCCCCCGCACCGCCACCCCCGCGGGCTCCTTCCCTCCCGCCGCTCCTCAGCCTCCCTCGCCACCTGGTTCCTTTGTTTCGCTCTTTGGATCCGTTTCCTTTTAAATCCCTGAGGTTTGGGCGCTTCGGGGCTGGGCTGGACAGGGACTGGCAAAGACAAGGCTCCATGCCAGCACCAAGGGCTATTCATTGGGGCAGAGCTGGGGGGAAGGGAGAGGGGCACAAATCCCCCCCCCCCCCCCCCCCCCCCGAAGATCTAAGAACAGATCTACATGAGAAAGTTGCACAAAGGTCTGATTTTAAACCACCTCAGTTAGGTTAGTGCCAGAGGCTCCCTGGCCAGGTATTTCAGTTTTCAGCAGGCTGATGTCAGTTTGTCTTCTAAGTCAATTCCTGACTGATTTGACAGTTCTACCGTATGAAATTATGTCCAACTAAGTGACAGACATACAGTCCCTGCAGTTATTACGTCACTTGTGCACGTCCACACTGCGCTGCTTGTGTCTGCAGTGCACGTCCTCGCTAGGAGCCTTGGTATTGATGCAGAGAGCGGTGCACTGGGTAACTCGTCACCACTGTAGCACAGGGTGTTTTGAGAAGGTTTTACAATGCCTCATGGGGCCGAAACAAGTCATGCGGGGTGACTGGGAACATGGGCTCAACTTCCCATAATGCAGTGTTCTCAATCCCATAATTTCATCTGCATCCCATTACCGGCTGGAGTCAGGAAATCCACCGCAGGCGCTGTTGTGGTGCAAGTGTGCAGGGCCATGAATCGCCTCCTGCTGCGCAGGAGTGTGACTATGGGCCATGGTTGGTTTTGCAGCAATGAGGTTCCCAAACTGCAGTGGGGCGAGAGCTGGCATGCATATCCCTATTTTAGCACCAAACCACAGAGTGCATCAACTGAAAGGGCTGCTGGATCACCAGGGAGGCTTTACTAACACCAATGGGGGCTGGTCAGGGAAGGTGAGTGATGCGCCTGCTTTAAGAATACAAGACTGTTCAGAAAGCTGCAAGCAGGGACTTTCTTTCCCGACTGGAGGATTACCATTGGCAAGGTTGAAATGCCAACAGTGATCCTGGGAAACCCAGCCTACCCCTTGCTCCCACAGCTCATACCAGCCACCTCAACAGCACCAAGGAGAGGTTCAACTACAGGCGGAGCGGGTGCAGAATGACAGTTGAATGTGCCTTTGGTTGGCTGAAGGGTTGCTGGTGCTGTCTACGCACGAGATTGACGTCAGTGGGAAAAAAAGTCCAATGGTTATAGCTGCCGGCTGGGTCCTGCATAATAGCTGTGAAGCAAAGGGGGGAAAGTTTCCACCGGGGTGGAAGGTGGAGGTGAAGTGGCTGTCTGCTGATTTTGACCAGCCAGGCACAAGAAGAGGTCAGTGCAGAGCTAATCGGCGCAGGGAGGCAGAGGAGTGTGTGTTGCTGTTGTGTGCTCTGCCTGGCCTTGCTCTTTTGCAGCCCTGTATGAACCCTTGGGTGAGTGCTGTGTGTGCAGTAATATAACATTGCCAATACCCCTATTAATGCTGTCTGTGAATGAGGAACTAATAAAGATGAATTATGTTTCCAAAACCACATTTTTATTGCATAACAATGTGGACAGAAAAACATTTATAGCTTAATAAATTAAGGGAAAAAGAACAGTCATTTCTATTTCAGATGCACTTATGCTGAACTGTGAAAGACACGGTTGGCGTATGTGCGGCTGTGACTGTCTGTACTCTCCCCCTGGGCGGAGTGGTAGGAGTAGTGCACCAGTCCTGGACGCCCCATGGAATATGGGGGTGTGGGGGGGATATAGGGAAGTCCCGATATGCAGTTCTCTAGGGGCTGCAGCATGGGCGGTGGGCATCGTAGGCAGGGAGAGGCTGTGCCTTCCCAAACAGCCTAGCCTGGCCCAGCCCATGCTCTGACCCCAGGCCAGGCCCCCTCCTGCAGTTCCCAGCGCTCTGCCCTGGCTGGCCCAGGCTGGCTGGCCTGCCTCCCACAGGGACTTGGCAGCTGGTGCTGGGGCCGCGCTACCCGGCGCACCGGGGCTGGAGATGGCCCAGCTGCCCAGCACTCCAGGGCTGGCCCCCGTGGCCACGCAGCCTGGGGCATCGGGGTTGGGGCCAGGGCCTGCAGTGGGGGTGCTCTGGGCTCCTGTGGGGGAAAGGGCAGATGGGGAGGGTTGGGGCCTTGGGCACAAGGGGAGGGGTTGGGGGTAGCCTCCCCCAACAGCTGGGTCACCAGCCACCCATGGGCGGCAGAGGGAGGTGAGCACAGGACTGTTGAACTTGCAGGTCCACCAGAGTCAGCAGCATGTCTGTCTGCTGCCTGAGAAGCGCAAGTATTGCCTGCTGCACATCCTTTCTCCTCTCCGCTCTGCCCCTGCCCATGTTGACTGCAAGGGTGAACCTCCAAGCCCTGGGCTCGTTATTTGAAGCAGTGGAGACTTGCAGGATCTCTTGGGACATGTCATCTCTAGTCCTCTTCCTTCTTCTCCTTAGCTGGCTCAGCCATTCTGCTGGGGTGGCCATGAGGGGGGTCTCCACCCGCATTTCCAGCTGCTGAAGATACACTACACAGAGGTACCGTTGTCAGTGTATTCACGATAGAAGTCGAAACTTAAGATACTGAACTCACCCCCTTTGATCCACACAAGTTGTAAGCACTACACTCTCACGTCTCCTTGGGACTGACCCAGCGCCAGCCCTGGTGAGTACGGCAGGCGGTGAATCGGGGAAAGGAGCGGGGATAGCTCATGGGCATGAGCATATGTGCACAGGGCAATTGAACTGAATACTGGCACCGTTGCTGGTGATTTTAACTAATATCCTCAGGAGTGAGATAACAGAGGCTGACTGGGATCAATCAGGGTGCCGCCCGGGTTCACATGCTGCTAGTCTGTGTGCTGCAGTGGTTCCCACTGAAGTAATCAGTGAGCAGTGTGGGAAAGTGTCCTCCCGCGGCAGGAGAAATAAGGCCGAAACCTGCAGCTGAGGATTGCAGACCACCTGCAGGAAAGTTTCATGGAGGTATCGACAGAGGATTCACAGGACATCCCAGTGCATATAAACACAGTGTTCCGCGGGGCCCCGCGAGGGGCTGGGAAGCAGAGCACAACTCTACCTCCCTTGGTTGTTTCATTCAAAAAAACCACATCCTGGCTTGCTGCACAGCTGGACCCCCGGTCACCTGTCCCCCACACTCCTCCTCGCTGTTCACGGTGGGGGCCTCTGTCTCTGTCTCTGCCTCCTCCGAAGTATCCACAGGGCTCCTGAGCTGGTGATGAGGTCTGCTCTGAGAATGGCGTGCAGCTCTTTGTAAGAACAGCTCCCGAGTGCTTGTTAGCCTCCCTCACCTTCCGGTACGCCTTCCGCGGCTTCTTGGCTTTCACAGGCCACTGCTGCTGGTCCCTCTTGCAGCCCTTCTCCTCCGGGCCCCGAACAATCTGCTTGTAGCTGTCCACGTCTCTATGGCTGGGTGGGAGCTGTGTCTCCTCTCCACAGACACAGGAGCTCCAACGCCTCCTGTGTACTCCACACTCAGCGAGGTTGCTCTCCAAGCCGGGCAACCAGGAAATAGAATTTCAAAAATCCACAGGGTTTAAAGGGGAGGGGTGGTTCCCTGGCCAGCTGGCCGCAGGGCAGCAGAGTTCACAAGGGTGACCAGAGCTGACAGGGTGGGACGTTCCTGGAGGCCCCAACAGTCGATGTATGGGTACGTCTTCACTACCCGCCGTATCGGCGGGTAGCAATCGATTTATCCGGGATCGATATATCGCGTCTCGTTAAGACGCGATATATCGCTCCCCGAACGCGCTCACCGTCGACTCCAGAACTCCACCAGAGCGAGCGGCGGTAGCGCAGTCGACGGGGGAGCCGCAGCCGTCGATCCCGCGCCGTCTGGACCCCAGGTAATTCGATCCAAGATACTTCGACTTCAGCTACGCGAGCGTAGCTGAAGTTGCGTATCTTGGATCGATCCCCCCGCCCCCAGTGTAGATGAGTGTCTACACTGACACTGCATCGACCTAACTACATTGACCTTGACTCTACGCTGCTGGGGGAGCTGGTGCTAGTAAGTCAGCAAGACAGGGCAGTTACATCAGTGGGAGCAAAAAGTAAGTGTAGATGCGTACACCCGGTGACAGTGACGTAAGCTGCCTTGGATCGACTTCCCCGTGTAGTGTAGATCAGGTCTATAATTAAACTGAAATAAGACAAGTTTAAAACCAAAAATTAGAGCCTTTTGCACATCATCAACTAAGGGTATGTCTACACTACGGGATTAATCCGAATTTATATAATTCGAATTTGGGAAACAGATTGTATAAATTCGAATGTATGCGGCCACACTAAGCACATTAATTCGGCGGTGTGCGTCCATGTACCGGGGCTAGCGTCTTTCAAAAAAGATTTCAGGTAAAGTTCTGTGTGTAGACAGTTTTCTAGCTGAAATGACCTCCCAATCCCTTTAAGTGCTTAACTTTTTATAGACCACCATCCATCGGAACAATCTCAAAGCGAAGCATCAGGAATTCAGTCTCAGCACCCTGGTGTGGTAGGTCTGTAGTAAACTGAGGCACAGATACAGTGACAGTCTGAATCAGTGGCAGAGCCAATATAAGCCCCAGACCTTTCCATTGACCAGCAGGCCACTCTCCATCCCCCTCCTCAAACATGCTCAGCCCTCATTGTTCATCCATTTCCTCCCTTTCCCTCCCCAGGGAACTTCCCCTCTCTGCTCATGCCCAGAAAATGTTTGCAGCCAGTGGGGTCTGCTAGTGACCAGAGCTGGGAGTCAGGAGTCTTGGCTTCTGTTCCTGGCTCTGCCCTGCCTTTCTGGCTGTGTGATGTTAGATGAGGGGCCTGGGCTCTAGGAACAGAGCTTTGGCTAACAACAGATGCCAGATAGGCTCTCACGGCGGAGCAGGGAAGGCCCCCCTGGGGCAGACACAATGCAGCCAGCATGCTCAGCCACTCCTAACAGGAGTCATTAAATCCTCAAATCAATCTAATGTCCAACCACGTTTCTAATGTTCAGTCTAATTAATCCACCTTCCGCCATGGTTGAGGGCTCCCTGGGGGAGGCGTGGTTGACACTGGCTAATTTTCTAGCCTTAGACAGACTTTACCCGTCTGTCCCTCAAGTTCCTCCCCATCTGTAAGAAGAGGCATCATAGTCCTTGCCTTCCATGCAGTGTGTCAGAAGGGTTCATTCATTAATGAATGCCTGAAAAAAAGGCTTTGAATTAGTCTGTCCTCCAGCTGAGGGTGAGCATGGTCCTTCCGTGCAAACAGACCGGGTGGGATAACAAGCTTGTTCAGGAAGGGGTGTGGGCCAGTCAATAGGGTCCTGGCCTGGCCTTTAGAAAACCTAAAACCTAATCCCAGCTCTGCTACTGACCTGCTGGGTGACCTTGGGTGAGTCACTTCACTTGTTTCCTCTCCTGCCCATTCTCTGCCTTGTGGGTTTCGGCTGTAACGTCTTTGGGGCTGGGAGTGTTGCTGACTGTAGGAACACCTTCACTGCGGAGATAGCTCAGGTGATGGGCACCCGGGGGAGCCTAGCCTGGATGTGGGCAGCCACAGTGCAAAGCCCCAGCTGTGCTCAGCATGTTGGTTTAGCAAAAACATGCGCGAGTCAGGAAGGTTTGGCTGTTTACTCTTTGCCCTGCTCTGCTGTGCAGCAGCGGGTCTCAGCCACGCTTGGAGGGGAGATATTGGACTTGAGGGACCGTGGTTCTGATCTGGAATTGGCAGTTCCTCTCTAAAGGGGCTAGATTAGCAAGCGTACCTAGTGCCGTACAAGACATTAGCCTCACATCAGTAACACGCAGCACCGCAAAATGATTCGCAGTGAGAGGCAGCCCAAAGGAAGTGACTCAGTGAGGAGGCAGGGGACGGGGGGGTGCGGCGGTGTGGGTGACCATTCCAGATAGGAGTAGCCCAAGGAAGAGCGACCCTAGCTGCAGAGGGTCATGGGAAAGATGAGGGAGTCCACGGAGAGGGACAGTTTTAAATGAGATCTGCAGGAAGCCAAGAGAAGGTGCCGGAGGAGGTGGCTAGGGATGGACTGGAAGCCAGGGAAGGGGACAGAGGATGACGGGGAGGGGATGGACAGAAAGCCAGGGAAGGTAATGGAGGGTAAATAAGTAGGAAGCCAGTAAAGGGGTCAGAGGATGGGTGCTCCAGGGGCGCCACTGGCTAGCACATGGTACTTATAAAGCAGCATAAGCTGAACAATGCGGAGGTTGAGTCTGAGACCTACCTGGAGTACAATATTTCGGTGAGGAGTGTGGTATAACAACCCAGAACAGAACAGGAGGGGAGGGAGCAGGTGGAGAGATGTCTAGAGCAGATGGCGGAGGACGAGGGGACAGATGGGTAATGGGGCACTCCGGTCCGGTCGGCTGGGACAAGGCTGGCTGCAGGCAGCACTTGGGGCTCTTGGAAATGTAGATTAGGTTCCTTAAATACAAATCCAATATGCCATCAGCATGTCCCCCGCAGAGCTGCCGATTTCCTATCAACCCTTCTCTGGTCTGACCAGACGGGCTCGGGGACAGCGTCTCAACATTGTGGTGGCGAATGTGTGTGTGCTAAAAACCCCTCCGCCGTCCCTCACCCCGGGCGTCCGTGTGAGCAGCCACCCGTCAGAGCCCCAGTCTGCAGCCAGCAGTCGCACTGACTGGTGAGAACAACAGCTCTCAAAGGCAAGGGAGCTTCCCCCAGCTCGGCGCATCCCGCCAGCTCATTCCTGTGCGGCCAGGAGTTTTTTTACCCTCAAAGGCCAAACCCTTCAGTCCTTACTCAGCGTCAAGCTTCCTGCTGACAGCACCGGGAGATTTGCTCGAGGCTGACGTGCTGAGTTTGGCCCCATATTTGCAATAGCCTCTCCGAAGCGGATGATAATGGGCGAGACAGTCTGGGCTGCTGGTTAGACACGAGGGGTGGGATCATTGGACACAGGAGCATTTTAAGGGAGCTCAAATGATAGTGCCCCTCCCCCTCGCGGAGCAGTCTCCCTTTAAGAACCAGTTATAATTGGGGGGTGGGAGTGGGCAGAGGGCTTCCCCGCTGGGATGACTGGGGCAGCTGATGGAGTGTTTGCATCTGTGCTCAGACAGCCCTGCTAACAGCTAAGCCACAACCACATGCAAGGAAGAGGGGAAACCCAGCAGCCCCGTCTAAGCCTGTGCATGGGGGAAGCGATCAGGAGAGCTCTCCATGCCCAGCATCATTGTGCCTGTGTCCATGTCAACCCACAAGCAGTCAGTGCCTGCTGTGCTCCGCTCAGACACCCCCGGGGTTAGCGCTCAGGCGGCCGGTTCCTGGGCACATTCAGTGTCTTTGTCTCCTTTGCGGAGACGCTGTTTTCCTCTGAGCTGCTGGAGGCTCCGGCAAGACCCAGCATGCTGCCTGCATCCCTGGGCCTAGGCTCCCCCCCGGAGCAGGAGCGGTGCCGACAGGGAGGAGAACGCGCCACCTCCAGCGAGCAGGGAAAGACGAGTTCTGGGCTCCCTCAGACTCTGCCAGTAGCAGGCCCCACCCTGCGAGCCGGTGCAGCGGGGCCCCAAAGTCCAGCCCTCAGCTCCCCCTGCCCCCTCATTAGGGGTGAGAGCCTGCACTCGATCCCTCCGCCGACCTGGCTACAGACCTGGTCCTTCGGACTGGGCGCCAAGGCCAGCCCTGCTCTGGCCCATGCTCACGTGAGGGCTGTCGCTCCGTGGTGCGCTGCGCCCCATGCCGTGTCTGCCCCTGCACCCCCTGGGCCCCACTGCCTGAGCGGCCCCTGGGCCACTGACTTCGCAGGGGCCAGGATTTCACCCCCACTGAAATGGGGATTCTAGCAAAGCAAAGCCATGCGCAGCAGCAGCATTTGTGAAGCAGGCAGTAAAGAGACTGCATTACCACGGTTTGGGAGTGGGGCAGGGAGGTCATGCGAGGAGGCCAAGACAATGCATTCAATGACTAAAGCCTAGTCTGACCCACAGCGCTGCGGCAGCCCTCCTCTTCCTCACCTCCCTAATCCAGTGATCCCTGCCATTCAGCCAGCCAGCAGCCTCCCTCCGGCTGCATCTCCCAGCTGGGCAGGCCTGGACCTCTCTCTTGCTCCCGGCAGCCTGCCCAGATGAACGTGCTGGAGAGGGAGCTGAAGCGACCCAAGTGTAGTGTGGCGAGTCTGAGGTAGGAGCTCTGCTATCTGGCCAAGGAGCTTATGCTTCCGGCAGGAAAACCTGCTGTTCCCTGTGGGCCCTGGTGGATAATAGCAGGGACAGATTAACCCCTTCAGCTGCCAGAGACTGAGACCACGGCACCCCAGCCCGCTCTTCCGAGAGGACAGATCCTTGAGGAGGAGGCAGGGGATGGGGGCAGGCAGGGGATGTGAACGTGGCAGGGATGGGTTTGTACGCCTGAGGGGGACAAGGAAAGCAGGCGTTACCCGGGGAACCCTCGGAGACGTGCATCAGCGCAGGGCCCTGCACGATCTGCGGAAGCCAAATCAAGCTAAAGGTGCTGGATTTCCTGCTCCGAAGGAAATGACGAGTCGTCGAGGTTTCCCTTGTCTCTCCTGACCCCTGGGTGCTGCCCCAGCAGTAACTGCAGTGAGCGTAGGTGAGCGCGGGGTGGCGGAATTAACATGGGGAAACAAAGGCCATAGATGGTGTCTTGAAATACAGGCTCATGAAGTGTTATTTCTCCAGCTCCCCCGGCTCGGTCCGTGCCCAGCAAAGGAGGTCGCTGAGCTAGATGTCGGTTTATTTTCCCCATCCAGTGAACGGACCTTGGTTTCATTCACTAACAGCTCAGGGCTGAGTCTGGGCTTTTGGCTGTTGTAACACCACGTCTCACATTGCTGCTTAATGTCGGTTCACAAGGAAGGATGGGTCAGTGGTCACAGGCAGGTTCAATTCCCTGCTTTGCCACAGACTTCCTGTATGACCCTGGGCAAGTCACTTAGTCTGCGTGCCTCAGTTCCCCTCTGGGGAGAACAGTCCCGCCCTGCCTCGCAGGATACAGCCATTACAGATCGGGGCACTCAGCTCCATGGCAAGGGGGGTCAGTACCTCCGGTAGATAGAACTAAGGAGGCTGCAAGTGCTAATGCAGGAGGTTCCAAACCACCCCCAGGAAGATGCCTTCCTCTCCTAGGGCAGGTCTGTGAAGGGGCTGCCCTCCGGTTTGCAGCTGTGTTCATGCAGTCGCGTTACGACACCACCAAAACCTTTGGTCTCCGACACCCTAATCTGCTCTCATGCCTGCTGGGGCCAGCTCAGAGCACAGTCTCCCTGGCTGTTGGGTTTACACTGTAACTGAACTGGACCCAGCCTGGCCCCCCCACCCCTTCCTCCTGCCCAACTTTGCATTGTTCCCGCAGCGTCTCCTGATTGGTTTTCTTTGCCGGGGTTGTGACAGGATGCAGCTGGAGGGGAGCTCAACTGTGCCAGCTGTTGACACTAGATTAGTCACCTCTATGGCTCTGGCTGCCAGTGTCAGCTCTGTCTGGCTAGGAGCAGCCAGTTCCCACGGGGCTCTTGAGTCTTGTCTCCGGTGAGAGTGACGAGGGCAAGGGAAGCTTGCTAAACCGCCAAAGGTTTGGTTCTGCAGAGGTGGAGAAGGGGCAGGTCCAGAGCGCATAAGGCAAGAAGGCGCTGCAGGTAGGAGTGGGCAAGTAATGGCCTTCTTGGTTCACTGGCTACTCAAAAACAAAAAGAAAAATGTAGACTTTTTTGGCAAGTCAAAAAGTAAAAAAAAAAATTGAGTTGAACAAAACGTTTTGTTTAGATGTTGAGCAGGTTTTAAAACTTTAAAGAAACAAAGAACATTTTGAATTGAAAACTGTAAATTTGGATTGATTCTGGAATTTGGGGATGGGTGAGGGATGTGTCTTTTCCCCCCAGTCAAAACAGATATGAATTTGTTACGTGTTTTGGGATCACCAAATCTGCACTTTTGGCTGAAAAAGTTTCGGTTGAAGAGTTTTCCCCAGTTCTCACCACGGGTAGGTGGTGCCGTGAGGCCATTGGATCTCCTGTACTAAACAGGGCCAGCGCTTGGTTGGGAGATGTCCTCGGAGAATCTGTGTGAAGCAGAAGGTCAAGAGGGGGCACTCTCCCTCCGAGCCACTGCCTTAGCACAGGGCAGCGCTGCGCTATGGAGGCACCGTCTTTCTGCTGAGATGCAAAGCAAGGTCTGAGATGCTCAGAGGAAGATGCAGGCCTGTGCAATCTCCCTCGCCCCAGACATCCCTGCAGCAGGATGCTTTCCTGGAATAGCTCTAGGAGGGAGATCTGCTAAATGGAGAGGTTCTGGCCAGGCTCCCTGCATTGACAGAGCCATTAGCAAGCACTGGTGGGCAGTGAGCCCATATCCTTTTCAGAGCACCAGTAAGATGCAGTACACAGCACCTCCCTGCACTGGCTGGATGGCTCAGGGACATGCAGTGAAGCCTGCATTGCTCCCTCCCCCACACTTAGGTCATCTGCAGGTTGTGAACCCAGGACATCCTGTTTTAGATTCACAGATTTCAAGGCCGGAAGGAATCATTAGATTCTCTAGTCTGACTTCCTGCATGGCACAGCCAGAGAACCCTCCCCACAGTTAGCCCTGCAGAGAGCCCGATATTTCAAACCGCAAACCTCCACTGCTTGGGCTAAAAGGAACAGGCCCTTTAGCTCAGGGGCAGTAGCAGACCCATAAACCTCTATGCATGGACCAGCCACTAGAGAGGGGGCTGGCTTCTGTATGTTCCTGCTTTGGAGAGGGCACGCCGTCCGGGCCTGCTGGTATTTCCACCGTTGCAGTTACAGGGTCTCCATCCCCCTTGGGTATGATTCTCCCTGACAGCCTGGTATTTCGCTCCTTCATTTGCTGGCTTATTTCACTCCTCTGTCCCACTCCCATACAGTGGTCATGCAGTATCTTTACTACCTGCTTCGCAAATGCTGCTGCGGAGCACGGATTTGCTTTGCTAGAAATTCCCCATGTCTTCGATCCTTGATTTCTGGTGTACAGTATCTTTGGGACTAGCCATTGCAGTGGGTGGACTGGCTGCAGCCGAGGCTGCTAATCAACAAACACAGGACACAGTGGATGCATGAGGGTAAAATCCCCAACAACGACACCCCTGCAATCCCATTAACACCAGCCTGTTAGCACAGGGATAAATGATAGGGACTGAAAGGCCACTTTCCCAGCACTGCGCTGGCTTCTGCAGGGCTCACAGAAATAAAACGGGGAGTTATGCATCCGAAGATATGCAAGGAACAGATCACTGGAGTAAGAACTACTTTTTTATGCAGTAACTTGTAAGCTTGTAGGTTTCTCCCACCATCTTTCTACACCAATGGGCCTCCACCAGCAGGTGGCGAGATCACACCACGTGCCGTTCACAGTCCCAATGCCCCTTACAACAGAGGAGGCCTGTGTTCACACCAACACGACATTGCACGAGGAGGCGTGCGAAGATGGACTGCGTGTGACCCAAAGCTGCTATTTCCAACTCTCCTGAGTAAGTCTGCTATGGCTACGTGCGCCATCCAATTGCACGTGAACGAGTCTGCACTCTCAGCTTGCCCAGGGCAAGCTGACATTTCCCGAGGGAAGCGTGTCTCTGTATCGAGCCTTTTGAGGATCCTGCAGGCACAGCTCAATTCCTTCTCTCTCTCTCTCAACTGCTATTCCTAGCCCAGGCTTTATGTCTCATCCTCTGGGTGCCTTGATCCCAAATCAAGTAATCAGGTATCAGAGGGTGGCCGTGTTAGTCTGTATCCACAAAAATAACGAGGAGTCCGGTGGCACCTTAAAGACTAACGGATTTATTTGGGCATAAGCTTTCGTGGGTAAAAAACCCACTTCTTCAGCTGCATGGAGTGAAAATTACACATGCAGGCATTATCATCAAGTAATCTTTACCATCTCCCTTCTTGTGGTCTTGGGGTGAGAAGTGTCGTACTGTTGAGGAGTCAGGTTATTTTGGGTTTCTGCAGGAGGCTTTTATTTAACAGTTATGCCAGCAGCACGAGGGATGAAAACACAGCGGCGCGAGCTCTCCTGATATATAGTGGGTTTTGTAAAGCTCCAACTGCTGGAATCAGGTTATGAGTTGCAAAGCTCAGCTTACGTTTAAAAAAGTGCGCTCATAGATTTAAAACGTTTTTAGACAGTGACTGTGTATGCTAGTGGTTAGAGCACTCAGGAGAGCTGGGTTTTATTCCCACCTCTGCCACTGGCCTGCTGGGTGACGTTGGGCAAGTCACTGCCCCTCTATGCCTCAGTTTCCCCATCCATATAATGGGGATATGGATCCTGACCTCCTTTGTAAAGCGCGTTGAGATCTATACGAGAGCAAAGGACTATTATTAATAATACAAAAACTGACACCAGGAGCCCAAGCCATCCCCGGCATAAATCTGTTTCCACAGCAGTCACCGCTCTGGTGGTTGACGACGTTTCCATTTCAGAGCCTTCTGCAGATAAACTCAGTGGCACTTCTGGTAAGTGGCTACAACAGCAGGCGCTTCCTGCGCTGCCGCTACGGGAGTGGAGTTTACTTGCACCCGTGCCAAAGCTTTCGCTGCACCGGAAGCAAGGGCTGCGGCGTCTGCATCCGCTCCCTGCTCTTGGCTTGGGAAGCAGAGAGGTCACGCTCAGGCCAGGGCACAGGAAATACGCGGGCCACTAAAAACAGGAACTAACTTGACCTGCTGTCTAGGGCTCCAGCCAGAGTCAAGTCCTTATAGGGTGACCAGATGTCCCAATTTTATAGCGACAGTCCCGATTTTTGGGTCTTTTTCTTATATAGGCTCCTATTACCCCCCACCCCCTGTCCCGATTTTTCACATTTGCTGTCTGGTCACCCTAAGTCCTTAGCACTTCTCCAGCGCAATCCATCTATGGATCTCACAGGAGGACAAGTATTATCACCTCCCTACGAATGCAGCAGCTGAGGCCCCCAGCCGTTAAGTGATTTGCTCAAGGTCACACAGAGAGTCAATGGCAGACCCACAAAGAGAACCCAGGAGTCCCGAGGCCTAACCCTGCACCTTTGCTGCCTTCTTTGGTGTTTCAAACGAGTCTGACGAACCTGCCTTGGGCTTTTTGGGGGTAAAAGTCACCACCAAAAAGATTGCTGGCCTCTGTGGTTTTGGGGAGGATGAGTTGACCGGGAGGAAGGATGGTCCTAGGCTGTAGTAGTGCTCCTGTTCTGACACACACATCATGTGTGCCCTTGGGCAAGTCATGTAGCCAGTCTGGGCCTCAGGTCCTCACCCCCACTGTGCAGATAACAGCCCTGCCCAGCTGCACAGGGATGTGAGAGGATAAATGCAGTGAAGATTGTGAGGTCCTCAGCTCCTATGGACAGATGATGACCCATTATTAATGCCTTCTTGTCATGCATTAGAGCTCACATGAAGGGCAAGTTCCTGTCTTACACGTTTGTAGTGTTACTGCGCTCTGTTAGCCGCCCTGTTCCCCCCCACCCCAGAGGTGGCTGCATTGCAGTAGTGGCGCACATAACATTTTTCATCTGTAAAACTCTCTGGAAAACACAAATGACAAAGTCCTCCGTGGCCCTGCGAGACAGGATCTATCACTGTTTTTCAGATGAGGAAACTGAGGCAAAGAGGCTAAACGAACGTACCCAGAGGCCTCATAAGAGGTTAGTGGCAGAGTCAGCAATAGATTGAGAGAGACTCTTATTATTTATTTGTATTACAAATAGAGCATCTCCATCTGAGACGGGGACCCTGTCACAGGCCCAAGGGGTCCCATGGGGAGGCAAATTAGCATTGTATGTTTCTAACGCGGTTGCAAGCGTTGCAAGGCATTTCGGGGAAGGGTCAAAGGCGCGTGAGTATGAAGTGGAAGATTCCTTTGCAGGTTGCGAAAGGCCAAAGGGGGAAGGAGGAAGAGCGCAGAGAACGGGTTAACTCGACACTTCAGCGAGCTCCGTCTGAAGATAAGACGCTGGCCCCGGTCCAAGGCCATGGGCTCGACACGAAGTTTATAGCTGCATTCACATCTACCCAACCCCGGCCAGCCGTGAGAAAAGGAGAGCGGAGCTGAGCAGGGCTGCAGAGATTGCAAAACGAGCGAGACGGGGAAGGCCAACGGTGCGGGGGAAACAAAGTCTCTGAAGCCGGTGTTTTGGGAAAGCCAAAAAGGCCACAGCGAGCCGGTTTGGACTGGTACAAAGAGCACCAGGAGCAGAGATCCCTGAACGAAACACCCCTCAAAAAAGCCCAGGACTTAAAAACCCTCCTGAGAGCCAAAGCAAGTCGGAGATCACAGCGAACCCTGGACGACCCGGGCACGGGACAAGAACTCCCGTCCACCCTTCCTCCCTTCTTCTTACGTTACACCCAGGCTTGGCCAGCCTCGGGTCGTGCGTGTGTGAGTGTGAAAGTGGGTTAGGGCTGGGGCACGAACGCTTTCTTTCTTCCTCTGAGCGACATGGGAGCATTCCCAGTGCTCGCCGCTGTTATTTTATTATTTTATCAATAAAGCTTTAAAAAATTTAGTCACTTGGTGTGCTCCTCCACCTCCTCCCCTAAAGATCCTGCGGCCTCAGCCTGATCACCTGACGCCCCGGGCAGATTGGTAACATAAATCTGTCGCAACTCCCTTGTGCCAGGCACTGCCCTGACACATAGCAAGAGGCCGGCTCCCCAGAGCGCTCACCGTCTACATAGAGAAAGGGCAGGAGGGGAAGAAGAGAGGTGAAATCACACAGCAGAGCTGGACATTGAACCCAGAAATCCTTATGCCTAAGAGCTAGGCTACATTCGTGAGCTGGCAGCCTCTTGCCTGGCAGGGCCTCTGCAAACCAGGGGTGCAAAGGGAGGGGAAGGGGTGCTGCAGAAGGTTGTGTTCACCCAGCAGCTGTGCAGGGCTAAGGGAGTCAATCATGTTCCCTTTAACAGAAGGAAGTTGTTAGAGCCCTTTGCTTCTTGTGCGCAATGTGCATCCCCTCGTCTGCGCCCCTGGGGTCCCCCTGGCTCTCCGCTCTCACCAGCAGCTCTCTGGCTCTGAGTGCAGACCGACCAAGCGGTTCGTTTTGCTGAGCAGGGTGACCCCGGGCTGTGATGAGACCGATGCCAATGCCACACGGGGTTCACGAGAGACCCGTCAGGAAGTGACTGGGGGAACCGCGCACAGCAGCCGCTCACCCCCGTCTGGGCAGGAAGCAGAACTGGCGGGCAGGGGAGAGGGGTTAGAGCAGGGCTGGACGTTGTCCCATCCCGCACGCTGCCTTGTTTGTGCTTGGGCCAGAGCAAAGCCCCTGAGAAACTGTCCATGCCCTTCCCAGAGAGGGTCCCCCTCAGCCCCAGGGAGATGGGGTCGAACTAACACACTGGACAGGCTCAGGCCAGCTAACATCAGCCACTGCCCACTCCCCTTTCAGCCTGGCCATCTTCCCGCACTGGGGGGAGGGAGGCTGCTGGCTGATCTCGGGAGCATCTCTGACTGCTGGGAGGAAGGACCAGGTGACATTCTGGCCACACCCAAACCAGAACTAGAACCAGAAGACAGGCCTGTCCTAACACCAAAGCCAAAGGGGAGGCTCCCGAAACATCCCCACCCTGTCTATCTCTGGTACTTACGTGGAGCCGCTCACAATATTTAATGGGTTTATCCTCACACCCCCTGCGAGGCAGGGCAGGGCAGGGCTATTATCCCTATTGTACAATGGGAAACTGAGGCACAGGGCGGCTATGTGGCAGAGCAGAGCAGAGACTTTAACCCATGTCTCAAGTCCCAGGCTAGTTCCTGACCCACAAGGGCCATCCTTCCAGCCTACAGAGCCTGTGACAGTTCTCGGGGTCCCCAGGACTGCAAGAGAGGCAGCCTTGCCCATGGTGGCTAGCTGTTAGCCGCTCACGCACTCCCTCTGGGCTACACCAGCCCTGTCTTTGCCTTGCAGGTTAATGATGGGTTCAGCCCAGTCTCCAAGTCCCTTTGAAACATTCCCCTGTGACAGCCAGCCCCTGACATGGCTCCTCACAGAAATCTCACATCCTCTGCCCCCAAGGAGCAGCGTACCACAGTTTTACCTTAAACCACTGCTCCTGTATAACACCCAGCACTTGCTAGCACTGTCAATAAAACCAAAGTAGTTTTATTTAAAAGAGACTAGAGATTCACCTGGAAACAAGTGGTTACGATACCAAACAAAGTCATAAGACACAAACTAGGGCCGACACTTACTAATAAAGTAGATTCCTCCCACACCCCAAAGTTCAGTCTGTTGCCGAACTGGCTGGTTGGCTTTACAGGACCCAGCATCCAAACCCACTCTCCACCAGACGTCTCCTCAGTGACCAGAGACAGAGGGCCTCTCCCAACTCTGGCTTAAGTCTTTTGGCTCTGTTCATAGACCGGGCGATCCCTGGCCTGTTGTAATGGTCCTGTTCACCTCCAAGTGGGTTTGACTGTTTGCAATTCTCTGATGGCCTTGGGATGGAGCATTGCTAGACGTCGGAGCCTTGCATTACATCACCAGCTAGCCAGAGAGAGTGGCAACTCCCTCCTGCTTGAATGGGCCATCACCACGACACATTAACCCTTGGTGACGAACATTTGCATCCAAGACCATAAAGCAGACTTTCAACATTGTTACATGATTTCTTGAGTGTTACCCGTACACATCTCGCAATGATCACGATTCTTGCTAAATTACAAGCTTTCTGTAGACACCTTACATGTTAGCCTTTGGATAAAGACCCTGCAGGACATGTGTTTGGTGTGCTGAGTTTGTCAGGTCTGAGATGAGCGTTGTTTGCAAAGAACAGGGGACCCTTGCCAACTGAGCTCTGTCACTGTTGTGAACTGATGTTTTGGTTTGGGGTCTGTTTCTGGTTTTAGACATGAATAGCTCTCAAGTCCGCTTCTGTTTAATCCTCCCATCCGGTACCATATTAAAACAGAGTTTGGCTAAACCAGACAGTTTGGGCAATAGCCACTTACATACCCATTTAGCGTCTACTAAACAGCAGGCACGTCATTTTTGCTTATGGTGAATGGACATCAAGAACCAACCATTACGGCTGTTTGAAAATTTTACCACCAAAATGGTTATTTTGACAGAAAACTGGGATTTCAACAAACAATTTTTTCACAAAAGGTGTCTGTTTTCCACAAAAAAAATTGATTTGTTTTTGGAAAAAAAACAAAAACAAAAACCTGACCACCCCAACACCAAAATATTTTGGACAAACCCAGAAATATTTCAATTGGACAATGCTATCCCAGTGCCTCATGGGAATTGTAGTTCAGTTGCCTCATGTCTCCATTCTCCACTATGGGCCAGGCTCCTGGATGAACTACATCTCCCATGTTGCACCATAGCCAGGGACTCCCCATGACACACTAGATGACCTCTCCAAGAGGGAAGATCAGGGTGCATCTTGGGAAACATAGTCCAACCAGAGAACATAGTCTATAGAGGCAAATAGGAGTATTAGGCACCTGACCTACAACACCCGTTTCTAAAAACCAAAATATTTTGGATTTTGGCCAGAATTTTTGGTATTCAACTTCCTGCCACTAATCAAACTTATCCATCCCCCTTTTCCATCCAGCTCCACTAACCATGCTGATAGGTAAAGCAACATTTCTCACCTCTCCACACCAGAGCAATTGCAGTCTTTCTACACTGCAGGACCCAGCCCTCCTCTTAAAGTAGGGTCTCATTTTTATGGGCCTCACAGGGTTGTGTGTCTACTTCTGGCCATCACATGACCCTTGCACTTCTTAAAGAGACAGTGGGTTACCAAACATCTCTAATCTTGCCTTTAAAAAAGCAGTAGTGGAGTGGAACCTTCACTCCAAACCACTCGGCATGTCAGGGTACGCTGGAGTTTGTGGAATCAAGTCCCTGGATCTGAACCTGCTCCTACGGCGTTGAATTCAGGTTTGAACCAGCAGCAGAAGGGGTCTGTTTTACAGCTACAGGTCAGGTGCTGTCGTTCTCAGTACCTTTGTCCCAAGATGGCAGAAATCCCAGTAGGACAGTGGAGCTCCCAAGAGCCCCACCATTCAGAGTGGCAAATCTTGCAATATTTTCTTCAGTGCCTCTTATGACATTTTCTACCTGTCTGAGCTGAAATTTCATGAGATGAGATTGGGAGATTTTTGGCTCCTTTAGATCCAAATGCAGACCCCTCACCCAGATTCAGTGTTAGACCGCTCCTGGAGTCTGGTCCAGATCCAAACACACCTCCTCAGTCCAGGTCTGTTAGAAAAAAGACATTGTATGCTACCAGTGACATATGGGCTGGATCAGTCTAGGCGTTAGAACAGCAGACTGGCATATAGGAGACCTGGATTCTATCCCCGGCTCCCTGTGTGAACTTGGGCAAGTCATGGCATTGCATTGTGCCTCAATTTCCCCATCAGTAAGACAGGGATACAAGTGCTTTGAGAGCCTCAGATGTGCGGTGCCGTGCATGTGCACAGGACTAGTATTGCCCGGTGAGCTGGCAGGGGCTATAAAGTCAAATGTTGACCGGAACAGAAAAGCAAAGCCATTTCCATCATAATGACAGCAGCCTCCTTTAAGGCCTTTCACCCACCAGCCTGCGCCTTCGTGTGTAGGCACAAGTCCAGGCAGGGTGCGGGTTGGGGAAGGAATGTTGCCGTCAGCATTACGCTGGCAGGGCGCTGTTCGGCAGCGGGTAGCTACAGGCCCTGAAGCAGAGCCTGGGATGCCCGCTGTTCGGCGTTAGAGCAGGGATTCCTGCCAGCGCCCGGGGGACACAGGGAGAGCTGTCAGTGCCCGTGAAGAGAGCTGGGCACGATTCCCGAATTTCCCAAGGCCTCCCAAGGCTGAGTGGGCATCGCCGCAAACGCTGCTCTTCATCGTGATGAGGGGGATCCTCAGCCCACCCCCTCTGCCGCTGGCCAGCTGTGCTGCCAGCCCCGCAAGCGGCACATGCTGCTGTCCGAGGAGCGGATGCGACAAGTTGACGCAGGCCGAGGGGAATCAGCAGCAGAGGTGGGCTGGGCTGACAGCACCACAGACCTGTGGGAGAGCCCCCCAGGGCCTGCTCTGCCCCTCTGCATTGGCATCACTCGACAGCAAGTCCAGCTCGGATCTGTTCGCACCCAGGTTCATTCCCAGCCAGCACTGCTGACGCAGCCCTTTGCTGGGACACTTGTGAATAGCAACAGTGACACCCTGTGGCCGGCTGGTTGGCCTAGATCCCTGCTCTGCATTTGCGGGAGAACCAGCTGATCCCAGCACTCAGAGCCAGGGGCTACATCCTGGCCAGCCAGTGCTCAGAACCCCACTGGAAGTGTGATGCCCATCAGAGATAGTCACGGGTGGGGGCCTCAGTAGCTGGGTGGCTGCAGGAAGTGGGCTGGGGGATGCAGTAGTGACTGGGGTGGTGCTGATACCATGTGGTGATAGCACTTTACAACCCACAAGCTCCTCTCTCTGTTACAAGCCCCCGGGCTACTGCTCCCCCAGCCCCTCAACTCCCCTCAGTCTTTTCTGCTACCCTCTGCTGGGAACACCTGCCTCTGCCCATGGGCTCATGGTCATCCTCCCTCTCCTCCTTCGCCCTGGCCATGAGCGCAAAGGAGAGGGGCACTGGGGGTGCAGAGCCAGCGGCCGGGCATGGATCTACATCAGGGTAAGTTGTTCCAGGAGACGGGGGCTTTGAAGGGGAAGATGGTCCTGCAGCTAAAGCCTGTAATAGGCCTCTGGGTTCCGCTGCTGTCTTGGCCTTGTGCGGCCTGGGGCCAACTGCTGCCCCAGTTGTAAAATGCGGGTTGTGATTCTGCAGGAACATGGGCCCTGCATCGTGGGACCCTGCCGTGGCTGGCCCTGCACGCAGCCGAACTTCACAACGGTGAATGGTGCAGTGAGCGCAGAGGGAGGTGTTTTCACCCTGGATTTCACAGGCTGAGTGGGGCTGTGCCCAGGGCCGGCTCCAGGCACCAGACGAGAAAGCACGTGCCTGGGGCGGCACATTGTAAGGGGCGGCATTCTGGCTAATTTTGGGGCAGCCAGCCCAGCCCTGCAGGGGCACGAACTAGCGATCCCGGCCGCTCACCGTGCCCCCCGGGACGCACCACTCCCCGCCGCCTGCACCGGCCTCCGCCACCCGCGCCGCTCTGAGCCCGGCCCGGCCGAGCCGCCTTTAAAGGAGCGGCTGAGCCAGCACCTCCTGCAGCCCCCGGGGAGAGGCACCCCAAGGCCGGAGGGCTGCCCACGGGCGGAGGGAGCGGGCGGGTGCCGCCCTTCACCCCCCTGCAAGCCGCCTTGACCGCCCTCCACGCGCTCCGTTTTTTTGTTTGTTTTTGCTTCGGCAGGCTGGCTGCCTTTTGTTTTTTTGCCTGGGGCGGCAAAAAAGCTAGAGCCGGCCCTGGTTGTGCCTCGCAGCTCAGGCCCTTGAGTTGACCCATTCCTTAGTCGTTGGGACTGTACGCTCCCGGGGACAGCAAGGGGGGCATGGGGTTAGGGTACAGTCATAGGAGGCGGGAGCCCTGAGGCCAGTTCCAAGCCCCCGACTCTTGGTAAGGTGACAAACTCTCTGTGCCTCAGCGTCCCCATTTGCAACGAGGCCAGTACCACCCGCCTCCCACGGGCTGGTGAAGAGCACGGAGATCCCACCCGGAAGGTTTTAGGGCCAAAATCTCCCCGTTACTTGGTCCCTACTGGAGAAACATGATGCGGCCGGGCTTTGGACTGGGGCGTGCGTGCGTAAAATGAGCAAATCATGCTGGCTTGGGTTAAAATAAAATCACCACCATAACCCTTCCACACAGGGAGCGGGAGCCCTTCAGCACCACTTAAGAGAAGACGATTTTTTATTTAAGCTTCTCTCCCAGCCCAGACATCAACTCCCCACAAAATTTCACATCGCCACCTGGCTTGCAGCCCCCATCTCACCAAGGCAGGCAGTGCCACCGTGAGACCCATCAGTCAGGCCAGGCTTGCTAGCACTGTCTACTAGCCGCCCGCTACTGGAGTCCGTGCCTGCTCCGGTCCTGGTTTACAACAGGTGGCAGCAGGGTTTACGGTAGAAGTGGAAACGGTTCTGCAGGACCCCCGCCTGATGTGGAAGATAGGAGCCCAAGAACTGGCATGTTGGCCTGGCCCGTGATGTTACCTTCACCCATCATCTTACTTGGCTGGATAGGCCAAAACTAGTGAAATACAAATACCGATCAGCCGGAGGAGGGCAGGGGCAGGGCAGGCTGGTGGGGGGTGAAGAGAAGATTGAAGCACATCAGGCCACGTAGCTCCAAACATTTCCCGTCACTTCGATTGCCACTGATCAGGTCAGGACCCCCCCGAGGACAATGATAAACAGTCAGAAGCGCAGTAATGAGGGACAGGGCTCTAGCCACCCACCCTCCAGCTCAGTGTTTTAAACTTTATTCTCACGTATGGCCATACAATTGACAGTACAAACCTCCATGGATTCCCCTCTTCCACCGAACTCACTAGACAGGGAAGCTGATGGGCACCGCTCCTCACGTCTCATTATGGGACGGCGTCTGGAGCCCAGCCCAGGCGCTCACTGCAATCACAGCCCCAGAGGATGTGGCCCAAGGGTTCTGAAGGTGCAAGGTCGGGGAGAGCCTGAATGGGACAGCGCAAACCCATGGCCCAGGGGGACGAGGCAAACCTGGAGCAGGGGGTCCGGACAGTCCCATCATGGGCTGCTCAATTTCAAGGTCAGCTCCAGCCTCACAGGACGGCAGCAATTCAGAGATCCAGTCCAGCTGCAGGCTCATCCCCTTCAGAGCCCCTGAGGAACGGCTCTATGCCCCCGGCACAGTTAGATGCTAAGGGGTACTGAGGGACACCCCAGCCCCTGGCACAGAGGGACGCTGGGGAGGTGCACACGGAGGGGAGGGCTTGCCTGCTGCTGTGAGATGAGAGGGAGCCCCCACCTGCACCAACACCCAGTGAGGAGGGGTATTTTCTTGGCAATGAATTAGGAGTGAATTCTTTACAGGAAGTGTGTAGGTGCTGGATTAACAGGCCTGGACCTCCATCCCCCAGCTTGTCTCCTCTGCTGCCCTGCCAAGGGGCCTCAGCCTTGACTTGAAGGGGGAACCTCCAGGAGGACAGCAAGGCCCATGTCCATTCACTCTCTAGCAGCTGCTGAGCAGGGGGCCGATGGGGACTGAGAGTCAGGCAATAGGGACACCTGTGCATGGATCCAGCTGGCCACCAACTCATTCCACCCAGGCCACCAAAAACCTCAGATGGCAGCCACCCCGCCTGGCTTTGACCAAGCTTCTCCTAGCCACCCCGTCCATCATGGCCTCTTCTCCGCCACCCACCTCCATAACTGGCCTTATGCACCAGTTCAGTGGGCAAGACACTTGGCTTTGGGGTTGATCCAGGGACAGCTGGGTCCTGACACGAGCACTGCAAGCTCAGGCCGCCGGAGAGGCTGGCATCACTAGCCCACGAGAGCTGCTGGTCGGGGCAAGCTAGAGACGATCTGGAAAGAGCCAGCAGGGAAAGTGAACCCTTTCAAGACCAGGCGTGCGGGGGGGGAACGGTTTCCCATTCTCCAGTATGCGATGCAGCCCGGAGGGCCATGGGGGCCTCCCCATTTCCAGGGAGCAGTGCAATTCGACCAACCGCAGGGTGTTGGGGGTGGGGGGTTGAGGGGAGCAAAGCGTCATCTAGGTAGTTAACCTGGGACTGTGCAAACAACTGTCCATTTGAGAACGTCCTCAGCAGATCGGCCCCGAGTCTGGTTTGCTACTGGAGCACGTGTGAATTAAGCCGCTTCAGCGGGCACGGCCTGGAGCTTAAAATGTCACATTTCAGTCCCGGTCGCTGGGGTTTTGCCTGTCTCGCCATCGCTGGAGCATGGCAGCCCCCTTCTCACCTCTCGGCTCCGGCCCCTCCACTGGAGGACCTGGTCACGGAGCTGGATTTTCTGCCATGGGCCTCAGGCCTAGGCTGGGGCTGCCTGGAACCGGATTCTGGGAACCTTTGAGAAAAATCCTGCGGAGAAGCAAAACCCCATCCCCCACCACACAAATATTAGACAGCGAACAGCCTCTCCAGCCAAGAGCCTGCCCTCACAGCCTGCCCGAGCGGCATCAGGCTTAAGCCAACCGGCAGGTACCTGCGCCCCATAGCTGCACAGCCTTGGCCCACTCCCCAGACAGGAGCGCCCTGAGGAGCTGCTACCTGTCTCCCTCCGATGCTCGGGGCCCAGGTCTCTGCTGGAGTCAGTGTCATTCCACCCCAGAGAACTGGGCCCTTGCACTGGGCACAGATGTTCTCATTGGCTCCATTGTAACCGGTTGCTGGCTTCATCCTCCTGCCTCCATGGCAGCCCCTTAGCTACCCATCCTCGTTCCCGTCGACCCGCTGTGCTTAACATCCTTCTCCTCTCCCCTCACTTCCACAATTCCTCCCCCCTCCCCCTCAACGGAGTTGGTGAGGCCCAGAGCCCGTCATGCGAGTGCCAAGCAGACTCTCCTGAGATTTCCAAGGCAGGGGAACAGTTCTGCCCTTGCAAGCCGACTCACAGTCCCTCGGAGGTTAGATTGCACAGGGCAGGGCTGGATTTGCCCCGAGGAACACAGGAGACCATTCGGCAACACTAGGGCGTCTGGCCGCCCTCGTGCTCCTCCAGGTGCAGCATGTGCCTACAGTACGAGGGCAGTCTCACCTGCGCCCGGCAGATGTCCAGCATGATTCCTGCCCGAACCAGGCACCAGATCTCACCCACCAGCGAGATGAAGATGTTCATGATGTCCATCCACCGGCCCACCGTCATGAGGAGGATGAGCAAGCCTCCCATCCTGACAAACACCGTCTGATAGACCATCTGCTCGCTGGGGTTATGCCTCTGCTCCTCTGTCAGGAACAAAACGGTCACGGCATGAACCATTTCCTCCCCTCCCCTTGGGCTTGGGCAGCAGCTTCAGCCACGTGGCTGCTATGGCCAGGAAAATGGTCCCTTCCTAAGACATCGGATTCAGCTACACTGGCGCTGGAGGTGTAACTCCCAGCTCGGGCTGACATATCTCCACTAGCTTTGACCAAACTAACGTGCTAAGAACGGAAGAGTAGCTGCAGCGGCACAAGCGGAGGGATGGGCTAGCCACCTGAAGTATGCACCGAGGGTCCCGTGCTACGCGTCAGCATAGACGTGCCCTTTGCAGCCGCGGGAGAGCAAACTGGCGTCTGTTCTGCCTCCAGGGAGGGGCTGCAGGAAGCCATGCTCCTGAGCTGCTGCCCGGGACAGTCCAGATCTCTCCTCTTGGCAGAAATCGGAGAATGGATCGTAGGCGTTGGAGTCCTATGACCTGAGCTAGGCAAGAGGTCAGAGGAGAGGATCACAGCGGTCACTTCTGGATTTATAATCTGTGGATCAAGGTGGTGAGAACAGTTCCCAGGACAGTGCTTCATTGCAAGGGCAAAGCTAAATGCGGAGGTTAAGAATGAGAGAGAAACATGCCTGAGCGTTACCAAAGCTACACAAGCAGCAGGAGAGAATTCGGTCCCATTCTGGTTCCAAACATTCCCGCCCACCACACTCGCTCCACCAACGAAGCGCAAAACAGAAGCAGCACATCATCAGAACGAGCTCCCATTGGCTGATCGTACCCTGGTGGGCAGCTTGACCCCTTGTCCTGCGTCCAACGGCTGGACTTGCTCATTGGGAGGTCTCCATTTAAAGGTCCCGTTTTGAGCGGTTAGTCCCCACGAATAAGACCAGGGGGTTCCTCCGTCATGCCTGGAAGTGCACAAAACAAATCCCCTTGCCAAAACAACCTAGGGGACTTGGGAGCATCCGGCCAGGAAGGAGCTCAGCTGGTTTCCAGCTGCCACGGGGACCTCACCTTGCATGTAGATGACCAGCAGGGTGTAGCAGATGGTGAGCGGCGTCCAGAAGCGAATGGCCTCCGAGGTGGTGAGGAAATCCCTGTTGATCAGCGCGACAGCGGCCAGGTCAGCCACCACGAAGGTGATCTTGAGGGCGTTGCAGAGCAGGGCGGGGATGCCGTGCCAGGCGGTGAGCAGGAAGATGCAGACCCCGCAGTAGCGCTCCTTGCTGTGGAGCTCGTACATGGTGCAGACGTGCCGGGCCAGCCTCCAGACGTAGCAGGTGATCAGGCCGGCCAGGCCCAGGCTGAGGAGCAGGTTGCCGCTGCGGTGGGGAGCCCCCTCCAGGAGGTAGCTGAGGCTGCAGGAGATGCCGCACCCCAGGGAGTACTGGCACAATAGGTACAACTGGCTGCTGTGGGCCCCCTGCGGAAGCAGAGCATTGGAGATGCAGCACGTTAGCTACACGCCCGTGGGATGGCTATTTATACACGTTCCTCCAGACGGAGCCCAGTGGCTGGTCTAATTCCCCGGCACAGCAAGTGGAAACCACTCAAGACGTCAGAGAGCAGCCGCCAACTTGGGGCGGCTAATGTTACACCACAGCTCAGATCATGGTGGCGTCACAAGACAGCGGAGTAAGCGCTGGGACCAGACCGCGGCTCCTTCAGCTACCCACCTACCACCTGAGCTAAGGGACTGCCCCAAGACAGGTAGCTCCTTTGTTCTCCGTTGCCCTCTAATGTCTGGCACAACATCTCCTTGCCTGTCCTCCCCTCCACATCCACACCCCCTCGTGGCCTGTGGCCATGAGTTAGGACTTCGTAGACCTCTGCCTTGAGGTTTCATGAGCTGCAGACCCTTGGGCGGAGGAGTACTGGTAAAAACGGGGAGCTCCCATCCCACAGCAGCCCAGACACAGGACGGTCCGATGAGCAAAACCTCTGGGCCTACACTTGCTTCTAATCACTGTCATTGGACGCTGCCCAGGAAGGGTGGTCCAGCGGCTAGTACCCTAGGCCGGTGGTTTTCAACCTTTTTTTTCTGGCAACCCAGTTGAAGAAAATGGTTGATGCCCACGACCCAACGGAGCTGGGGATGAGGGGTGTGGGAGGGGTCAGGGCTCTGGGCTGGGGGTGCAGGCTCTGGGGTGGAGCTGGAGTTTGGGGTGCAGGAGGGGTCTCTGGGTTTGGGGGGCCTCAGGGCTGGGGCAGGGGGTTGGGGTGCAGGAGGGAGTCAGGGCTCTGGGCTGGGGCAGGGGGTTGGGGTGCAGGAGGGGGCTCCAGGTTTGGGGGGGCTCAGGGCTGGGGCAGGGGGTTGGGGTGCGGGAGGGGGGTCAGGGCTCTGGGCTGGGGGTGCAGGCTCTAGGGTGGGGCCAGGGATGAGGGGGTTGGGGTGCAGGGGGGGCACAGGGCTGGGGCAGGGGATTGGGGCACGGGCTTACCTCCAGCTGCTCCCGGTCAGTGGTGCAGCCGGGGTGCTAAGGCAGGCTTCCTGCCTGACCTGGCACTGTGGACCGCGCTGCGCCCCAGAAGCGGCCAGCAGCAGGTGCAGGCACTGCCCCCCCAGCTCCTGGGAACCGGCCAATGGGAATGTGGAGCCAGTGCTCAAGGTGGGGGCAGCGCACAGAGCCTCGTGGCCCCACCGCCTAGGAGCCGGACCTGCTGCTGGCTGCTTCCAGGGTGCAGCGCGGTGTCACACAGGTAGGGGCTAGCCTGCCTTAGCCAGGCAGCACCGCCAACGGGCCTTTGACTGGCCCGGTCGATGGTGCTGACCAGAGCTGCCGCAACCCAGTGCCTTCCATTCCGCAGTTTGAAAACCACTGTCCTGGACTGCCACTCAGCAGATCAACATTTGACTCCTGGCTCTAGTCTCTTGGTCCTCGGACCAGCGAGGTTTGGAGAAGTAATCAGAGTCAGCTCAGCAGCACCTCCCTCAGGCCAGTCGCAGGGGTGTTCAGAGACATCAACTAGGGCTGGACACTCCCTGGGGCAGGAATATTACAGGCAAATGGAAGATGGAGAACCATGCACAGTGTGGCCTAGTGAACAGAGCACTAAACTGGGACTCATGAGACCTGGGTTCTATTCTTGGCTCTGTGTGACTTCGGGCAAGTCTCTACTCCACTCTGCCTCTGTCTCCCCTTCTGTAAAATGGGGATCAACGACACAGATCTCCTTTATTAAGCATTTTGAGATCTACTGAAGAAAAGTGTCCTGTCAGAGCTGTGAGTTATTACTACAGTGCACTACACTATACATCAGGAATCCACCCTCCTGGTCCAGGCCCAACGATGGCTCATACACGACTACAGAGAGTATCAGGAGATTATTACACAGGCCCTTACCTAGAGACGACAACTCACCTTATTCAGGGACAGCAGCATAGACACAGCCCTGAGGGAAAACTCCAGCACCACCAAAGCAGCCACGCGATACCCAACCACCGTGAAGATCAACGTCAGTAGAAAGAGGTGGACGTGATCCAGCAGGGACCACTGGGAGCGGATGGTCTCCTTCTCCTTCTGCCTGTCCGGGTCACTGGGAACAGAGAGACACACGCTCAGGATCACCCCTCCGACTCCCCCCATTACTCCAACCAAGAGCAGCTTTTCTTGCTTTCGCCTTTGGTCCATCCAGGCCCCTCTCCTGCCTGGAGGATGCCCCCTGCTCCCCAAGTCCTCCATCCAAAGCAGCTAATAACAACTACCACAGCAGCTCAGGATCCCAAAGTGTTACCCGTCTGCTCTAGTTTATGCATAAAGGCCAGCTCTGCACATCCAGCCCCAGCGAGATGCAGCCGACTCTGGGGAGAGGAGCTTGAGTCAAAGACACCAGGCCTCAGCCGTACGCTTATGAACGAGGGGCAGATCTTCACAGAGCAGCGGGACTCGTGTGGGTCTTCGGGTCTGACCCAAGAGATCCAGGCACACAAAGCTGCCCAGGGTTGGCTCCACCTGACGGGCAGCGACTCTAGAATTCTGGCCACACAAGAGGCCCCCTCAGCCGGAAAGTAAATAATAACCCCCAAAGAAACCCAGTTCCAGACTCTTCCCCCACCCCAGCTACCCACCCATTCTCCCAGAGCTCTTCAACCTACACCAGGTCCCCTGTCCCAGGCCCCCCCGGCAGCTGTTCCTCACAGATCATCTCCTGGGCTCTGGCCATGGGGGAGAGTGGGTCCACTCTGGTGGAGGGTTCAGGGCCAGGGAGGGGGGTGTTCCCCTTTGGCTTTTGAGGTGGCAGGTCTGCCCTGAGCAGTGTTGGGGTGGGGGGCAGATGTCCCAAGGCTGGAGCAAGGAGAAAGGGAAGGGACCCCTTCCAGAAGCAGCTGGGGCTGGGTTGAACAAGCGGCAGCCCCTCCATGCAGGGGTAGCCTGGTGCTTTCTCCTCCCGGTGCTGCAGGCAAAGGCTCTGGGGTGCACCCCCATAGGCACCTAGAGACACCCAATTCCCAGCCACAGGGGCGCTAGTGGGTCGAGGGCCGAGCGGCTCGACCAGCAGAGGTTGCCAACCATCCAGGATTCATTTCATGCAATGAAACCTCCAGGAATACCGCCAACCAAAATTGGCCACCTGGAGAGTGGCCTGTGCATTGCTGGATGGGGCACAAAGACTTCTTTTTTGCCAATCTTCCCCCCCTTCCCCAAGTGTAACTAGTATCTGGCCCCTGCTGGCCCCCAGAGGCAGCCTTAGGACGGTGGGGCCAGCCAGGGAGCTGATCTAACACATTGGCCAAGCCAAGAGAGGCCCTGAACGTGTGTCTATAACGCGATAGCTTTGGAAGGCCGGGTCTGGTCAATTCCAAAAGCCAGGGAATGTTCTAGGCATCACTGGGCAGAACCGTATTGATTGGGGGGGGGGGGGGGTAAGAAAAACCCAAGGGGGGAAGGGGGGGGGGGGGGAGACCCTGTCATGTGGTTGGCAGAGCCAGCAGCTTCAACCAGGCTTGCAATCCTCCACAGATCAAAGAGCTGGTGGGGGACAGCCATGAATACCATCCAGCGTCACACCACCCCAACCCAGCTCTGCCCATCCTCCCCATAGAGGCTAACATGCTGACCCCCAGAATGACTTAGCGCCCAGACAGAAGGAATTAATAATGGGCTTGCGGGGGGGAAGGGAGGCCCCCAGAGCCATGGGTATGGGGAAGAGGGAATGTGGGTACAGAGAGCCCCTGGCATGCAGGGCAGAAAGAGAGAGAATTTTATGGGGGAGGGGGACACCCTGTGCCCTGGCATGAGGGAGGAGCGGGGGGATTGCAGGGAGTCCCTGTAGTAGAAGGGGATGAGGGGGCAGCACACAGGGATCCGGGGGAGGGGGGGGCAGGGAGGGAACAGAGGGATGTGTGCAGTGAGCTGGGCCTACACAAGGCATGAAGTGTGTCACGCCCTTGTTGTATAGGCTAGTAACCAGCGTGTGTGAGTGAGAGAGAGAGCGCGGGGGGGGGGGGGCAGCCTAGCCCCAGATGCCAGTTAATCTTTGCAATCAGCTCCAAGGCTCTGCCCAAGGGAAAAGAGCTAGAGACTCAAACAGCTTTTCCTCCGCCAGGCCCAGGGGCAGCTCCGATACCAGGGGACTGGCAGGAGCCCAGCAGGGGACAGAACCCGCCATTCCAGACAGCCCGGTATGGTCCCGCTGCAGGCTGGTAAGCTGCGACCCGCCTGGATTTTAATGCCAGGCATCAGAGTCCATTCTTCACCACGTGGGACTCATGCAGCTGGCGTGCCCATCTCAACGGAACCCGCAGGGCAGTGGGCCCCGGGGGCCGGGAGAAAGGGCTTGGAGGAAATCAAAGCTGCTCAGGGAATCATTTTTGTTGGGACGAGCGATTCCTCCCCCACTTACTTCAGACACTGGATGTAGAGATAAATCTTCACCAGGCTGCAGAGGACAGACACGGCACAGGCTCCTATTAGCCCTGCAGGGGAGAAAAGAGCCGGGTGGGTCCTGGGGAAGCCAAGGAGACCAGCGAGGGAAGCTAGGAAAGGGCTCTAACCTCACCTTGCAAGAGAGAGTCCAGCAGGGTGGAACCCCAGGCCAAGCTGGGGAAGCCAGGGAGCCAGGAGGTCAAGAACTCAAAGGAGAACATTTTTCACCAGCTCTGAGCAGGCTTGGAACCAGGTGTGGGGAGCTGGGCTGATGTCAGTCTCAAAGGTCTGCAGAGAGGCGTTTGATAAGAGGCACCAGGAGGGGGTTAGAGTGCTGGTGAATCATTCTCCATGTGCCCTGCCTGCAATCAGTTGGCCAGAGAGGGCTGGGGGAGTGGGAAGGGCTCTTCACAAGGTTGCCTGGAATTCCTGTGTTAAAGGGACCCAGCCAGGCAAATTCATTCTGCGGTTGGGCTAAAGAAATCGTTCCAGTCGTCGCCCCATTCACAGCCAAGGAACAGATTTCTGTTCAGCACAAAGCATTCGCCCTGCCCATTTCACAACCCAAACACTGCAATGCTTTGCTAGCCTAAGGCAGCCAGGCCCGGTGGCAACATGGAGGGGAGAAGCTGGGTTCCGTGCTTGGTTCTGCTACCAACTCAAAGCCCGGGATATGGGGCAAGTTAGTTTGCCGCTTGTGCCTCAGTTTCCCCATGTGTAAAATGCAGCAAATGCTGCTCACCCTCCTTTCTAAAGTGCTTCCAGACCCTCTGATTAAAACTCTCCTTGTGTCCTTGATATTGTTAGTAGTGCATGAAAACTGACCCACCCCCACTTCTCCGCTAGCCTCCGAGCATGAAACAGAAACAGCCAAAACGTGGCAAAGTACCAGTTTTAAAAAAACCCTTTTGGGTTGTATCAGCTCAGGTTTTGGTGCTCACCTAGGGGGGAAAAACTGGTTCTTTTCTTAAAGTGATTTTAAGCCTGACCCCGCCCCCCATGTGTGTAGTTAATCAATGTAAGCGTGGGAGCGGGAGCCGATACATGGGAGAGAAACTAGAGGAAAAGTTGGTCTCTGTCCCGCTCACCCCCTTTCCTCCGCTCTCTTCTGTCTGGGTATTTCTGCCGAGCCAGGTGGGATCTATGTGGAGAAGATGATGGCAAAGAACCACCCTCCGTTTACACGTCCCTGCCCCAGGGTGGAAGGTGTGAATGGTCCAATATAACATTTCTCAGCCGGTTTCTTATCACAATGGCATTTGGGTGTTTGAATTAACCCCCCTTTTTTTCAAGCAGTGTGGCCAGACACGGAGGGAAAGGGACTTAGTGGTTGGTTAAAGTAACCAGTGATTACTGTGATGCCCGGATACTTTAACCCCTTCAGAGCTGCAAGCTGAAGGCCCCACTCCTATGATTAGCTCTGTGTGGGTCAATGCCAACACATGAGCCCTGCATGAGCCAGCCCATGCAGGGCTCATTGCTGGCTGAGCCTCATCATAGAGCACGTGAGTGGAACATGCTTCAAATCATAGCTGGGTTTTTAGGAGAGCAGGGCACCTTTGGGGGCACGAGCCCAAATCTGCCCCACCTCGCTCCCTGCTACTAGAAACCCTCCCCAATTCTTGGAGTCGCAGCCCTGCCTGCAAACCTTCGAGAGCATCTAGAGGCGGCCAGGTGTCACCTCTTTGGGACCTGGCCAGCTTCCTACAGCTCAATGCAGCTTGGCTAGTGGCCCCCATCCCTTATGGCACATGGAGCTGTTTGGGGCAGGAGGGTTAATGGTTTGTGTCAGTTATTCTTGGCGCTGGGTGGGTTTGCTCCAGCCCACATCCATGGCCTTACAGCCCAGCTGCCTCTGGGATGCTTTGAAGGGTGTGTGTCCTGCAAGACTTTCTGCTGGTGCAGGGGGATAAATTTGGAGGGATGGGGTGGGACTGTGATTTGGGGGTGGGGGAGTTAGAAGGGACAAGCTGGGTGCTTGACAGAAGGGGCAGGGAGTGGATGGAGCTATTCATGGCTTGATATAGGTGTTGGCCACCTAAAGCATCATCATTTTAAGCACCTCTAGCCCAGCCACCCCCTACCAGCTGGAAGCCAATCAGTGACGGTCCTGGCCTTTTCAGAGTGCTCCCCCCCCCCAACTTTCAGAGGGGCGGGGGAACTGGCTAGAGCAGCCACCCATCTAGGGCTAGTCTCAGGGCCCTTTCAGAGGGGAAACCCAGCACTGAATTGGGGCGGGGGGGTCTGGATATTGCAGAGTTTCTGTGCCACTCGCTGGTGGCATCAGGGCAGGGCACCAGGGGGTGATTCTATGGGCCATGCCCCTTTCCGCAGAGCTGTATGCCCTTTGCTCCAGGGGCACAGGCATGATGCCAATGAAGTATAATTGGTCACATTTCCTGCATGTCCCCAGTAGGTGGCAGCAGGAGTCCACAGGGACCCAGGTGAGCTAGGCCTGGACTCAGGGCCAGGAACCGGTTTAGTGCCTGGTGCCCAAGGCTGGGATCCCAGCCCTGCGTGAACACACTATGGCTGACGTGCCTGGGACTGAACTAGGAATCTCCAGGGCTGAAAGCACAAGCGTCTACAGCCTGAGCCACAGCTGGGGGCTGTGAGAGATGCCCCGAGGGCCCCGTAACACACTCCCCAGCGGGTTACAAATGCCTGGCAGCGCCTGCCCTGCTGCCAGTACTGGCATTGGCCGGCTGCATGTGCAGCCTGGCACAGGCACCAGAGGCCGACTAGCAGGTGCCTAGGGCGGCAGCTTGGTGGGGCTGCCTGAGGGCGGGGGCAGCTGCCAGCTGGGGCTCTGAGGAGCAGGACGCGGCCCCCTGCCCCTTCCCCGGGTGCTCCCCGCCCCCAGCACAGGTAAGGCCGGGGCTCAGGCGCTGAGCAGCTCAGGGCTACTTCTGGCAGCACCATGAGCGTGGCTGGGTCTCCACCTGGCTCCATGTCAGTGCCCAGCCCCCACGGGCTCTGCTGCCCGGGCATCCCAGCTCCTGCCCAGCTGTTGCTTCAACGCCATGGTGTCTGGGCTTTGGGGGCGCTGCCACCGTGTCCTGGCTACGAACCAGACAGCGAGGTGCTCATCTGGAACAGGCGGGGCCCAAGCTGGGGGGGCAGAATGTGGGGCACTGGCAGTGCTGGGGCTGAGATGTCGGGACCCCCCCACACCCCACTCCCTGCGTAAGGAAGATCAGTGTGCCCAGTCCTGGTGGCGTTGTGTGGGGCCGGGGGAAGGAGGGGGACGTGCTCCCCATTAACTGGCGCCCTATGGGCTGGGAGCTGCCCCCTGCGGGGACATTGGGCTCCTTGTGGTTGAGCTGAGCCACTCCACGGGGAGGAGCTGCTGCTGCCCGAGCCCGAGCCCGTTCCCCTCTTGGGCCCTGGGCAGCTGGACGTGCCTGGAAAGGGCCAATGGGCAGGGCACCCCTGGGTGAGGGTATTGCCTACCCAGAGGGCAGGGCTCAGTGGCTTGCAGGGCCTAGGGCTAAGGCCGAGGGGGTCTTTCATCCTGGACTGGCCCAGTTCATCCCGGCATCTGTCACTGGGACACAGTGGCCGCTGCAGCCCCAGGCCGGGGTCTGTCCCAGCAGCCTCCAACCCAGCAGCACCAGGTCTGGGGGCGGTGGTAGCAGCAGCAGGGGAGGTGCCGGGGCTCCACTGCAAATTTCTAAAGGGGTGGGCGGCAGAGCATCTTAAGCGGCCCCTGGCGGGCACCATGTTACCAGCACCGATCTCCGTGCCCCCCAGATGGCTGCTCCCCGCCCAGTTCTGCTGCTCTCTGGCCTTGCACTCCCGTGCTGCCCTGTTCACACGCCAAAGTCAGGGCTCTGCCCTTCCACTTCCCCAGCAAGGGGCTCAGTGCCTGGCCTTGCTCTGATGGGCCCGGCTCGTTGCACTGGTTTTTCGTTGCGCTTTCCCCTGGAGCACCCCTCTGGATTTGATCACCTCCTTTCCCCCCACAAAATACACCGACAGTCAGCTAGGGTCCCTTCTTACACTGTGGCCTGGCTCCCTGGACAGCAAGAGCCAGAGAGACGTCATTACTGCTCAAACAACAAGGAGTCCAGTGGCACCTTAAAGATTAACAGATTTATTTGGAGAAGTGGGTTTTTACCCACGAAAGCTTTTGCCCAAATAAATCTGTCAGTCTTTAAGGTGCCACCGGGCTCCTTGTTGTTTTTGTGGATACAGACTAACACGGCCACCCCCTGAGACTTGTTATTCCTGCTGTTTATCCCGGCACCGGGGGAGCTGGATTCGAGTCTGGCTCATGCAGGGGACCTGATCACTAATTCCAGTTGCAGAATCCCTGTTCCAGGTGCCGACGCGGGAGCCAGAATGAGCAGGGTGTGCCCTCAGGCCACGGGGCAGGGTGCCTGCTGCTCCCATACAGGGCAAGTATGGGGGTGGAGCGAAAGCGTCCCCAAACCTGCACGGCTAACAGTCAACACTGCACCGCAGGGCCCTGCAGTGCTGCTCAGTTCCCTAGGGCCGGTGCAGTCTTTAAGCCTTGTACGCACCGGCGTATTTCTAACAATCTCCCATGGCTGGGCTTTGCCAGCGGGGGTTGAGCCTGGGACCTCCCGAGCTAACGCCTACAGCTTTACTGCCTGAGTAGCACCCCCATAAATCTCTAGGCACAAGTCTAGCCACTAGAGGGGGACATGCTGTGTTCATGGGGAGCACAGTTGCCCCACCCTGGGCAGCTACAATGGCCGGGGAAGCCATGCAGGCAGGACCCACAGGCTGACAGCAGTTTACCGGCCCCTCGGCTCCCCCTGCTCAGAGCAAGTCTCGGCGTGATTGTTAAAGTTGACTCTGCTAAGGGCCAGATTCTCAAAAGCTCAGCTCCCAGCCTGCACCCCATCCTAGTGCCCCTCTGAAGGCCTAGTGCAAGGGCAGCCCTGGTATCTTGGGGGTGGGTATCGTCTGGGGAGGGGGGCGGTTGGCACTGTCATCTGGGGGGGTGGTTTGAGCCAGGGGCGGTTGGCGCCGTCGTGTGGGGACGGGTTTTTTTTGGTGGTGCTGGCCCAAGGGTGGGGGGAATCGAAATCTGTCACGAGAGCTCCCAGCTCCTTACTGCTGCAGCGATCTCATCTCCTTTTCCGGGTGTGAGGGTACAGGGAGAGCCCACTGCTGCCATGTTCCCCTGGCAAAACCAGAGATGCCCCTGCATCGGTTCAAACTTGCTGGTGCCTGAAATTCCCAGCCAGGAGGCCCGTCCCCAAATCTCCCCCCAGCTGTGTTCACTGGCAGCACACTGAGATGGGTGTGATTTGGGCACCGTACTCCCAGAAGCAGGTGGCTGGCACAGGGAAGAGGGAAAGGAACCTGGTTCAGCAGCAAAATTAAAACCCACTGGAGAAATGTAAAAATAAGAAAATAGAAAAAAATCTTTTATTTGATTGCGGCAAGCAGCCCGGAGCTGGGGCTGTGGTTCCAGCATCTGCTGAGTAGAAGTGAACGCTGTGCTGGGAGCTGGTGACCCCTGCACAGAGCGGGCAGCACTGGTTTAGTAGCACCCAGCGCCTGCCGGGCACTAGGGCAGGGTGAGATTAAGGCTTAGAGATGTGGCAGGCCCAAATTGTCAGAGCCCGGGACTTAGACGTCCCCCTTGCTCAGGAAGATATTCTCCTGCTTGCCTCCTGGGAGGGCAGGAGCAGGTCCCAATGACCCCGCCTGTGGCGCAGCATCCGCCCCAGCACATGCCCATGGCTGCGTGCAAGGACCTTGGAACACCGGGTGCAGCCGGGCTGAGCAGAGCTGAACTTGTCCCTGGAATCTGACTGAGCAGGGCTGGGGGGAGGTGGTGATGTGGGGGGGCCCTGTCTTACGAGGGCAGGGGAAGCAAGTGCCAAAAGTTAACCCCAAACTAGCAAAGCAAATCAAATTCACCGTGAAACCCAGGCCTGTCTCCCCGCCTTGCCCCACGGCTGGGGGGCTCCACGGCCTCACCTGGGGGCAGCCTCTCACCACTTTGCTTCCGGCTGATTTTGGTTCCTGTGCCGTGTCTGGTGTCTGAGTGCCTGGAACTTCTCATGAGACAGGGATGGGCACAGTGCATGGGCAACCCAGGCTGGCACCATGCTGGGACTCGGCGCTGCCAGGTACGTGCTCTGTAGGACAGACTGCTCCGGCACCGCCGCTCTGCTGCAGGATTTGCCTCCAGACTGAAATCTTTGTACCCTGTCCGCAACAGTCCACCCTTCCCTGCAGCAGCTCCTGGTACAAGGGGTTAAATGCGATTTACTCAGGGAAGAAGGCCAAGGCCTGCACCAGGGAGCACCTCCTTGAACAACGCTTAGGAACGGCACTGCGTCCCTTCAGTCCTTCCAAGGCCACGTTTACCTGGCAAGAATCCACCTGGCACATGTATCTACCCAGCTCTTTACAGCATCAAAGCACTCTGCAAAACGTCAGGTCGTTTAATCCTCTCAACTGCTCTCTGAGGAGGCACCTAGGAAGATCCCCATGTCACAGATGGGGAAACTGAGGCACAGTGCGGGGCGATGGGCTTGCCCGAGGCCCCAGAAGGGAGTCAGTGTCAGAGCTGGGATCAGAACGCAGACCTCCTGGCTCCCAGGCCACGGACAGCTCCCTCTCACCCCACAGCAGCTGGCCAGCGCTCCTGGATGGAAGCCCGCTCTCGCTCTGCGCGGTGGCTGCAGGTGGGAGCCTATTGTCGGCAGTGGAGTTGGACACACAGCTCCTCTCTCCTGAAACCCTACAAATCTGGGGGATTTCAGCACCCCCTGAAAGTCCTGAGCTGACGGCGTGGGCTCCTATACTGCCGTATCCCCCCGTCCCCCACTTCTGGTCCCATCAGGTGGGCGGAGAGAGCCCCAAGGCCACGCGCAGGTGATCTCGTGGCAGGATCTGCCCACATGGCCCCAGGGGCTTAAACTCCATGCTGCTGGTGGCGGTAGGTGAGCTTCCTGAGTTCGTCCCAGAAGAGCAGGCTGAGGATGGTGTGCGGCCCCAGGCGGAGGTAGGCAGGACCGATCCCTTTGTACAGAGCCAGGATGCCCTCTTTCCTGGAGATCTGCACAAAGCAGTCGAGGAACCCTCGGTAGTGCTTCCCCTGGGGACAGGAGAGACGGAGAGGTATCAAAAACCTGCCTCAGCACACGCAGGCCTCGGCTCACATTTAATATACATGGGTCTGGTCTACATGCTATGGTAACTCACTGATTGTAAGGCCAGCAAGGACCACAATGACCATCTAGTCAGGCCTCCTGTCTGAGACGGGCCAGAGAACCTCAGCCAGTAATTGCTACAGCAAGCTCATAACTTCTGGCTGAGCTACAGCCTCTCATTGGTGTGGGGAGGGATAGCTCAGTGGTTTGAGCACTGGCCTGCTAAACCCAGGGTTGTGAGTTCAATCCTTGAGGGGGCCACTCAGGGATCTGGGGCAAAATCAGTACTTGGTCCTGCTAGTGAAGGCAGGGGGTTGGACTTGATGACCTTTCAGGGTCCCTTCCAGCTCTATGAGATAGGTATATCACTATATACATACATATTTAGGAAGACATCCAGTCCTGAGTGACAGACTCTGAGTGCTGGAGACTCCCAAGGATTAATTCCTCCCTGTTAGTAACAAGCACCTTATTTCTAGTCTAGCTTCAGCTTCCAGCCACTGGATCTCATTGTCTTTTTCTGCTAGATTCAAAGAGCCACCTACTACCAGAACTCCCTTCCCCACGTAGTCACGCGGACTGCGATCCAGTCACCTCTTCACCTTCTCTCGTGAAATGAAACCGCCAGAGCTACTCTCTCACTAGTTTCCCAGACTTCAGAGCATTCCTGTGGCATCTTTCTGACCCTCGGCAATTTGTCAACATCCTTTTCGATGTGTGGACACCAGAACCAGCCAGAGGCTCCAGGGATGGTCGAATGGTGTATACAGAGGTAACCCTGCCTCCCTACGCCTGCTTTTCTCTGGCTTTAACATCCAAGCCAGGCCAGATTTTCAGAAGAGCCGCGCACGTTAGTGCTGAGCGCTACTGAAAACTCTCCCCCCCCCCCGGCACAAGAGCTCAATAAACAGAATAATTCACAATGCTCTGAGCCCCTTATCCAAGTGCTGCAGACAGTGGTTAATTAGTCCTCACACTAGTCTGTTTGGGGGAAGCCAACACTACTTAGCCCCATTTTACTGATGGAAAAACTGAGGCACAAGCAGTTCTATTTTGTAGTCCCCCCGCCTCCCCACTCCCAAATTACAGCTTGTGACGCTTGCAGCGCACGGCCCCTAGGTCTCAACGGGACAGTGACAAACACATACCAGTCTGGTTCCTCTGTGTGCCAGTATTGTTAAAATAGGTATTAGAGTTATAGAAATGTTTTTAGACTTTATGAAATGCTTGTAAGTAGTTGCCTGCATTCATCTCACAATATCGGTATCCCCGGTTAGAACATTTGCTGTGTGACTGTAAGTCATCAGGCAGGAGAGACGCATTAACGAATGTGAAATACTAGTTTCCAACAGGTGTTGGCTCCTACCCAACGAAAGAGGCCCATCAACGCCAGGCAAAGCACTGTGGAACATCAGAGGACAAAAGACTTGGTCGATTGCTCCCCTTCCCCCCCATGAGGCGGAGACTTGTAACTGAATTCCTTCCAGCAGCTGAATGTGCAACTTGAAGCAGAAGCGGGGAAGGGATAAAAAGCCCTAGCAAGGAAGAACTTGTGTCTTTCATGCTGCTTGGACTCTAAAGCGCAAGGAATTCTAACCATAAGCAAAAGATGCCCAGTGTTTGGCATGGGTTAGCCCTAAAGGACACATAGAGGCTGCTTATTACAGAAGCATCTCTTACCTTTTGAAACTTAAGACTGTAACTCATTTGTATGTGTCTGTTTACCAGCTTTAATCCTGTAAGTAACTCTCCTATTTCCTTTTCCTAGTTCGTAAATCCTCAGCTCGTTTACGACAGGATTGCCTACAAGCGTTGTCTTTGGTATGAGATCTAAGGTGCAACTGACCTGGAGTAAGTGGACTGGTCCTTTGGGCCTGGGAATAACCTGAATCTTGTGATTTTTGGTATAAGGGACCATCTATCACAAAGGCAGGCTTACCTGGGTGGCAAGATAGATCGGCGTACCCAAGGGGACTGTCTGTGACTCCACGATAAGGCTGTTATAGTGTCTGAGCAGTTGACGCTTGATAATTGTAGGTATAGGACTCACAACCAGTTTGGGGTTTGTGCCCTGGTTCTTAGCAGTCTGCCCTGAGGTTGGCACTCATGCTCTGGAGCCACCAGGGCAGCTTGACGCACCTTTTTCTCAAAACGGTGGGTTTTGGATTGAAACAGGTAAAGTATTGAAAATCACGGTTCAATAACAGAGCCATTAACGAGCCAGACTGGGTTGCCAGTTACCCCAAAGTGAGATTGACCAGCCTGCGCCGGAGTAACTGAGGGCAGAATCTGGGTCCTTTCTTTCCAAATGAAAACCTACGAGATGATGTACTTTTGTGGACAAGATGGGGCCAAATGCCACCAGGTCTCCTCCACCTCCAGTGGGAACCGTTCACCCTGTATCTGGACCTCGCGAGGGTTCTCACGTCCTTGTGAGCTCTCAGCTGGACTATTGCAACATACACTGACACACGCTCCTCAGCTAGGGCCGAACGTGGGTGCAGCCAGCTTCAGGGGCTTTCCCACCTCTTCTCCCGTCTGCACCGGCGTCTGGGTCGACTCTGATCTGTGGAGCCCTTCTATGGGTTGGGTCTCCCAGCAGCCAGACCCCACCTCAGCAAAGATCAGCTGAGCAGAGATGCTCAAATGAGCAGCCCTGCACTGGAAGCCCGGGGAGCTGTCAGTAGGGTGATCTCCAAGGAGGCCCCACCGTTCTGGGATTCACTGCCCTATTAGGCCAGCCGGGCTCAGGAGGGTGCATGGCTCAGCTGGTCACTCGCCGTGGGGCTGGCACATAGCGGCTAGGAGGTGGGTGGGGTTGGTTTAGTCCGGGGCTGGCGGCCTGTGCCTGGCCTTGGGCAGCATGGTGCGGATTTTGCTTTTAAATGCTGTGAAGTTGGGTGCGTTCAGCAGACTGGTGCACATGACGATGCTCCAGGTAGCACGGCCTCGTGGACTGAGCACAGGGAGGCGAGCCAGGAACCTCTGGGATCCAAGCCCAGCTCTTCTGCAGCCTGCCTGTACAGCCCTGCCATCAGTAAACGGGGATCTGGCCTCCCACCTGCGGGACATACTTACCATGCCCCGCTCATCCACGGGCTGGTTATAGAGTCTGGTGCTGACCACATCGAAGGGAGTCATCGCCACAGCCACAGCCACGCTGCTGATCATGCCTCCCGCCAAGGCCACCATCCAGCTGCCCTCCTTGAACCACTGCCAGACAGGGGACCAGTTAGACTCATCCCCTGCACCAGCTCCTGCCGCTGGGGTTGCAGCTGCCATGCGTTGCCATGAGAATGAGACCGTCACCATCGCCAGAGCAACGGAGATGAGACGCGCGTGCAGGGAGGAGGCCAGGTAAATGTGGGGGGAAGATGCAGCTGTCTAGGGATCTCCTCAAGGTGACCCACCATGCCCACTGAGGGTGGGGAAAGCCCCAGGCCCAAACCCAAATCCAGACACCCCTGAGCTCCTGGGCAAGGCCAGAAACATGAAGCTGGCTCCAAATTTCACAAATGCTCCCTTCTGTGTCACGGGTCGAACCAAACCCTTGAATCGGACGCCCCATGAGGTGTTCAAAAGCTGAGCCCAATCCGCCCCAAACTTGGCTGGTTCCCTCTCCCCCCATCTCTTTAATGGGCCGAACTGGAGCCCTGGATCCGAATCCTGAACCACAAGGATGACGAAATGCTGATCCGCGTGTGCCCGAGACACAGAGGTGCAATTAATTCCCACCCTGAGGGGGCAGCAGATGGGCCTGTTGAAGCAGCGACTGGCACCGACAGCATGAGGGGAGATGGCCCAGCCCTCTAGGTGTCTTCTTCAGGCAGCTGTTTATCTTTCTGTGGGCTGGGAGCAGCAAGCGTGCCCCAACCAGCTCCCCCGGCCCCGCTGTTATTTTTAGCTTTGAGGATCCAGGCAAAAAGCCAGGATAAAGCGCGTTTTAAGCAGCGCGTCAGTTCCGCTCGCCAGCCTGCACGTTCGCCCGCACCAGAGCCCTGTTGATCTCGTGGTGGGAAAGCACTGAGTCAGCGCCAGGAGGGATCGACCCGAGGACAGAAGCGCTGTTTTTCTGAGTTACATTAGGAGCAGAGCCGGCCTGTCAATGTGGGAGGCTCCTGAGTGGCCAGCGGGGAGGGAAGGGCAGGCTATGAGACCGCCTCACCCACCCACCCCCACTTCTGGGGAGTTGGAGTGGGGGTGGGGGTTAAATCTGGCAGCCCAGCAGCTGCTTGCTTTTCTGATCATGAAGGCCTGAGTCAGACCTGATTGGGGGAAATAGGCACCACTGTCTCTAAGGGAACAAAGACCGATGTGAAACTGACACCAGCTCCGGCTCCCACCAGTCCCTCCTGGAGCGTGCAGCAGGGGAGCTCGTGTGTGTCGTGGGCTATTTCTGTAGATCATGTGAATGAATCTGTTGCAAGGAAGATAGCTGCGGCGTTCCTATAACAGAGGGAGCCGGAACAGAGATTTCCCCTGCCGGCGGCTGCCTTTCCTTCCCTGATCCCCACGGTCTACAGAGTCTGGATGAATGAGTAAGAAGCTGCCTGGCTCAGCAGTTGGCGCTCTGCACTGCCCCACTGGAGCCCTGAGTTTGCTTCCAAGGAGTGGGGTCACTCCACGGGGGTGGCTGAATCCACGCACGAAGGACGGATTCCTCCTTGGGGATCTAAAGCAGGGGGAAATGAAGGCAAGGAGCCCTGGGTGGGGAGCCGCGGCATGAGCATCATCTCTGAAGAGATACTGCAAGTGACTGGACCAGCAACCTTGGGACACAGATGGCTCCAGAAACCAGGCTGGGCCTTCGTGGCTGCTTGTCTAAAATGACAGGCCTTAGAGGCCCACTGTGACGTTGCACTCCATAACGCTTTGTGGAAATATGCTTATGAATGTAAATATGACATAACTGGGCATTTGGGCAGCTTCTTTAGAAAGGAATGTGCAGGTTAAGTGCTCAATCAAGAAACACTTAATGGACAATGGATCTTAAAAGGCTCCAATCCACATAAGAAGTCTACCTAAGGACGTTCAAGGTAGCATGTGAACAATGGCTGCTACCTGTAAGTTCTGAGTCATGCATGGACATGTGACTTGCCCATGTGACTCCAAAACTCCATCTTGTAGCTGGATTCTACACAGGGGGAGGGAGGGGAACCACCCACAAGAGAAAGTCTATTTAAACCTCTGGGAGACCCCTCCATTTTGTCTTCAGCTGGCTCAAGAGATATTTGGGGGTGGAGAGGCTGATACCTGAAAGAAATTGGAACAAAGGACAGTAACCAGAGGGGTGTGAGTGATTGCTGGACCCAGATTAGAAGGAGGCTAGTCTGTAAAAGGAAGCTTATTGGAACTCCTCTGAGGGTGAGGTTTTATCTGTATTCAGTTTTCTTACTGTATTAGGTTTAGACTTGCGTGTTTTATTTTAATTTTGCTTGGTAATTCACTTTGTTCTGTCAGTTATTACTTGGAACCACTTAAATCCTACTTTTATATTTAATAAATCAAGGGAGGGGGCATCCGGTTTTCGATTGGAGCGCCTGGTCGAAAAGGGACCCTGGCAGCTCCGATGAGCACCCCTGACTGGGCCTCTTAAAGTCTGGTTGGCTGCAGCGGGGCTAAGGCAGGCTACGAGTCCGGCTCCACATGGCTCCTGGGAAGCAGCAGCATGTCCCTCCAGCTCCTAGGCGGAGGGACAGCCGGGGGAACCACAGCCAATGGGAGCTGTGGGGGCAGCACCGGCGGGCAGGGGCAGCACACAGAGCCCCCTGGCTGCCCCTCTGCCTAGGAGCTGGAGGGACATGCCACTGCTTCCCGGGAACCGTGTGGACTTCCTCTGTCCCCGGGAAATGCCAGGGCCCCCTGAGGTGAGCGATGTCTGGAGCCCATACCCCAAACCCCCTGCCACAGCCCTGAGCCCAATCCCGCACTCTGAACCCCTCATCGCCGGCCCCACCCCAGAGCCTGCACCCCCAGCCTGGAGCCCTCTCCCCCTCCTGCATCCCAACGCCCTGCCTGAGCCTGGAGCCCCCTCCCACACCTGGAACCCCTCATTTCTGGCTCCACCCCAGAGCCTGCACTCCCAGATGGAGCCTGTACTTCAACCCCCTGACCCAGCTCAGTGAAAATGAGCGAGCGACAGAGGGAGGGAGGATGGAGTGAGCGTGGGCGAGGCCTGAGAGAAGGGGTGGGGTGGGGGCGGGGCCTCAGAGAAGGGCGGGGCAAGGCAAAGGTGTTCGGTTTTCTGCAATTAGAAAGTTGGCAACACTACTCCAGAGCCAGACCCCATGGCCCTGCCCATCTCTCACCCCTTAGGGGCCAAGCAGCCCCTCCCACCACTGCTCACCTTGAGCTTCTCGACCCACTCTTTGGCTGATGCAAAGGTGGCCAACTGCACCGCAGAGCCCACCATGACGCGGGGCACAGCGCCGTTCACACCCCGCCACAGGCCCACGAGCCCCTGCTTCCTGTAGATGGTCTCAAAGGCGCTGGAGACGCCCTAGGCAGAGAATCAGACAGGTGAGGAGATATTAAAGTGGCAGAAAACTGGAGGATTTAGGGCTCTCTGGGAGGAAGGGGGGAATCTCTGGGTCGATCCAGTACCTCAGTGGGCAGGGCGTGCTGCATCCAGTCAGCGGCTCTGATGTAGCTCAGGGCCACCTGAGTGACCCTGTGCCAAGGACGCAGCCTGGCAGAGGATGTGCCTGTAAATTAGTATCTGAGATAAGCAGGGCTGCACTAGACCCAAAAGCTGGCAGGATTCCACTTACATAATCCCTTTACAGGCAACTTCGCGGCTACGCCCCGCAGCCTGGGACAGACATGTACAGTGTGTCCTGGCCACCCCGTACCTACAGCCCACGAGGAGGCCTTTGCTTCCACCGCCCCTAGGAGTGGAGCCAATAAAAGTGCCGAGGACTTTGGAACCTGCTCCGTGCGGCTGCCGCGCAGAGAAACACAAACAGCCTGGTGGAGCCAGAGTCCCCAGCAGCAAATGGCCCATGACAACAATCCGCCCCCCCAGGCCCGTTCCTCCCATTCAGCAACTTTCTTGTTGAAAAACACTCCGTGTCGTCATCTGCAGGAGCGTTAATGGGAGTGAGTCACCGTGTACAGAGCAAGGCAGCAGCGGGAGCCTCGACAAAGGGGCCCCCGGAGGGAACAGGACCAGTGCGCTCCAGGGGAACAGGCATGAAAACCCAGTGGTTCCCTGTTCCACTCAGGTGCAAGGGTCCTTCACGCCACAGGCCAAACAGAGCAGCCAGCACACGCAGACAGCATTCACCACGTGTGTCATGGACACATGCACACACATCCACCATTCATGTCACATCCACGTATCCACCTGCCACACATCACACTCAGGCACACACATCCACTGCCCTCGCCGTTCTCATGGGCACCCAGGCATTTCCACTAGATTTGCACACATGGACCCAGCATGCACTGCATGGCACACTTACACATCCATGCAGGCCCACTTGGATTTACTACGCAAAAAACCACACGCGCACACACTCATCTCACATGCGCACACACACTCACACGACCCCCATAGTGCTATACATTCAGACCCCCTTTGCAGATCGTCCTACTGTGGAGAACATAGGAATTCTCTATCAATTTTTATGACTCTAATATAGATGCACATAATCTCTGTGGGTTTGGACGCTGAGGTGTTGCTGGCTAAAAGGCACCCACCTCCATGGGCCCCACCCAGACTCATCACAAAGAGCTCAAGTCCAGGAGGTCCTTTCCCAAACCCTCCCACCGACGCCCTCTGGGTAGGCGCTGCTGCCAACGATCCAAGTGTCACCACTGCTGTGACCCACATTGGGAGCCAGCATCCTCCCCCCCGACCCTCCTTGGGCTGCCCGTGCTCCCCTCACAAGGGTATAACTTGACTAACAGAACCCATGGACAATGGCTGAAGATAGAATCAATCCCCTGGTGCTCAGTGGGACAACACCGAGAAGCTACTGTGCAAAGAGCAGAAAGTCTGGAGAAATGCAGAAACTAGTCTGGCCAGGTTCAGGTGCCCAGCACAAAACCACAGGGGATCACCAGGTGGGACTGGGGATCATCAGGTGGGACTGGGTTGTGGAAAGGATAAAAAGTCAACCTGTGATTTCAGGGGGCAGAGATACTGATGCGGTGACAGACTATCCAAGATGCAGCCATTACAAGATGCAACTTGTCTCCCCACAGCCGGGTGCCTTACGTGGACCCTACTGGCAAGGAGAGGCTCAGGTTAGGTGACAGAACGCGTTTAGACTTTTCTTATTTTAACCCTGTTTCTCTCTGCTCGTTAAATTTCTGTGAACCAATAAACCAAACTTGGCTTTGATCAAGCTGCCCAGAGGCACCACAAGTTCACACTGGTCACAAGCTCCGGAGAGAATTCTATACCCCGACTCAGAGCCAGAGGGGTCAGAGGCGGTAATATGATGTGTAAAGAGGGGGGGGGCGTAGCCAGGTGACCCCTGAGATTCCATTTAAAAGAGGGGCCTAAAGAGAGACAGACAGAGCGAGATCCAGCTGCAGCTCACCCTGGAACCCCAACACGGATACATACACAACGCACACTCGACACCCAGCACAGCCACGCAGTCCCCGCAGCGTCCTGTGCACACAACACTCCTCATCCCACCACCAGCGTTAACTGCTCCAGGTCACACGCACAAACCAGGGAGGACTGGGCAGATCCCAGAACCCTCTGCTCACCTGGTGGTTGTGCTGATGCCCCACAGCCATGGCTGCCACAGTCTGGGCTTGCAGATGCGTTTTGACCTGTCACGAGGAAAGGGAATTGGCCAGGTTAGAAAGGAGCAAGTTGCCAGGCTGCACCCAGCCCCTCATAGCAAGTTAGACACCCGTGTGGTGGGGCCGGCTCACTGAACCACTCCAGCTCCTCCTCGTCTCTTCCTGTGCAAGGGAGTGAAGATCCAGGCCCCGACTTGCAACCTGTCCTAGTGATGGGGGAAACAACAGGGCACCCACCTCCATGGGCCCCACCCAGACTCATCACAAAGAGCTCAAGTCCAGGAGGTCCTTTCCCAAACCCTCCCACCAACGCCCTCTGGGTAGGCACTGCTGCCAATGATCCAAGTGCCACCACTGCTGTGACCCACATTGGGAGCCAGCATCCTCCCCCCCGACCCTCCTTGGACTGCCCATGCTCCCCTCACAAGGGTATAACTTGACTAACAGGAAGTTTCTTCTCTAATTTACCCCCCACGGGTCCACTACGGGGTTTATTGCATCGTCGTCTGAAGCAGCTGGTGCTGGGATGTGACACTAGAGTAACTGGACCCCGGGTCTGATCCATGTCACAATTCCTCTGCTCCTACGCTGAGCAGGGTCAGACCTTCGCACGGGAGTCCTCTGAGGAGGAGCAGGGGAGCTGCTGGAAGTGGGGTTGGGGGTCCAGTAGGCGGCGCTGTTCCCTCAGAGTCTTTAAGTCCCAACATGGTGCTTGTCGAGTACTGAGCACCCAGCAGCATCAATGGGAGGTGCTGGGGGATCAGCGCTTTTAAAAATCAGGTCACTTAATTTGGTACCTAAACATGGCTTTGGGAGCCTAACTTTAGGCATCGACCTGTTAGCTTAGAGGCATGAGCCCCAGTGTTGTGGCCAAATTCTGCTTTGGTTAAGTACATTTCGCCTCCCTGAATACCCCTGCGCTTTCATTCACTTCCTCTCCTCAGCAGCTGTATCACGTTGCTGTGCGCTGTTAAACAGCTACCACATCCCACCCCAGAGATGGCTGCATTTACAGTAGTGGGTGAAGTGATTCCAGGTTGACAGGCTGCACCCAGCCCCTCATAGCAAGTTAGACACCCCTGTGGTGGGGCTGGGTGCAGCCTGGCAACCTGGAATCGCTTCAGGATGAAAAGCACTAGAGAAATCCTTATGCCCATTCAGCTGACCCCCTTCTTGACATGCTAGAAACCAATCAAGAGCTTGTGATCTAGTGATGTTAAAGTGGCTTTTGGATCAGTTGACTGGTGACCAACTGGCACTGCCGATGGGTCACGTGGGTTTATTACCAGGGAAGGAATTTACTTCCCCAGACTCACCCGAGTCCCTCTGCTAAGCCAAGGAGTGGGGCTCCGTCCACCCCCGGCTTTGATTTTCTTTTGGCAGAAGCAGATGGCATTTGATTTCCTCACAATTACTGTGAGCTCAGCAGATGTGATTCCGAAATCAGAGCTGAGGAGGGGGAAAAGTATAACCCCACCATCCGCACTCACCCTTCACTCACCTGCCTGGGTTTGCATCTAATGAGACTGATTTGCGGGCTGCAAAGCATCCTATAGGGCTAGGGGGAAAGGGTCCCGCGGGAGCTCAGGCACCTGGGAAAAATGAACAATTTGCCTCTTTGTAAGCCTGCCTGTCCCCCCAGCACTCACCCCAGCAGAGAGAAGCGGGGGGAGTTGCATGAGTCTCCGCCTGGCTCCCTTTCAGACTTTGAGCCCTGTTTTCTTCCCTTGCAGCTGTCAAGCCCCAGTCTCTCCTCCTCTCCAGAGCTCAACTAACATCCTCTTTAGAGGGCTGGATAAAGGTCATCACCACCTCAGCTCGGGCTTCACGGGAGCGACTGTGGTAGCCCCAGGGCAGACACCCCAACGCAGCATCTCAGCTGAGCTCAGATGCTGTTCCCAAGCCACCATCCAGACTGAGCAGCTGTGTGCCCATGGGCCGGTCTCCCCTCCACCCCCATCCAGAACGGTGACCCCAGGCTGAACGGTTTCTTGTATCTGTTTTCCCCACACACCCCAACTCTGCCAATGTCCCCAGGCCTGACCCACAGAACCCTGGCTGCTCCAGTCCTGAGCTGTCCACTCCAGCTACGCCAAGCCCCTCAGTCCTGAGCACAGCCCCTCTGCCTTTGTCTTGGGTTCTCCCCTACAGTTCTACTAGTGCCCCTCAATCCTGACCCGCAGTCTCCCTAGTCTGCCCCCACTCCGACAGAGGCCCCTCTGCTGTGCTTCAGCCTAGCTCACGCCCAGGTCTGCCCGGCAGAGAGCATACCAGATTTGGTGGTGCACGGAAAGGGACTTGCCAAGGCCAAGACCAACCCCACCCTCACGACCTTATTAAGATTGAACCCAGGTGTCCGGGGCACTGCAAGTCTCCTCCAGAACTCATTGCCCCATGGAACGCACCCCACCCAAACTGTTCTGTAAACACTCCAGCAGCGCAGAGATGGGCTGACAGGGACGGGCAGGTGGGGGCGATGGCTGCGGGCCAGAAGAGTCAGCCAGCTGCTCTCCCAGCTCAAGTCCCCTGCAGGGCCCCTGTGAGCCATCCCTCTGGCACTGCTGCGGGGGGCGCTCTGGGAATTCTTCATACAGGCCAGGCTGGGAAGGGGGCCATAAACCAGGTGCTTCACAGGGACTCCAGATGCAAACCCAGGTCTTAATGACCCAGACATGTCACTGGAGGCCACCCACTGAGTGACACTGACACACGATGCAGCATAAACACGATGCACGTTCATAACAACTTTTACAGGTGGCAGGAGCCTTCGTCTCCCCCCACCCCTTTCCGTTGACCCACTTTCTCTCATTAGAGACCCTGGTGCTATCCGGATGGGAGCTGCCACTTCTATCAAAGGGAAATCATAAGCTGGGGGTGGGAACCCCACGCGCCTCTCAGGAAGCATATGAGCTTTTCCAGCAGCAGAGACAAGGATACAGTTAAAACCTTTTTGCAGGAGAACGGGGCCAGCTAGCTCCTGTGATAGTCTAGCCCTCCCTTGTGTATCTATGGGGCGCGGTGGTGTTACTTTCTCAAAGAACAGTGCGCTGAGGTGCTGGGTCAGTCTCAAATGTTAACCTCCCCTCCCCCTTTTGTTTCTGGTCGGTTCTGTGGTCTCAGAGGGGTTTGGTTTGTTTCCAGGCCCGTTGGCGAGGTTCCCGCCCCTCACCAATGTTGACGGCTGGCTCGGAGGTTACCACCAGCTCACCTATCGCTACTGCTGCCCCTGCACAGCTCTGGGGGCTTTGGCATGGCGGGGTTTGTGCGAGCATTTGCATCAGTTTCACCCATGTGGGTTGCACTTGGGGTTCAAACAAGCCCCGAATCCCCGTGCAAAATGCAACTGGGGCCGATACGTTCTAGACTGAGAGTCGTTATTATGGGGGTGAGTCTCCACCCAGAGCCACGGGTGACAGAGCTACCCGCTTGCGGGCTGAATGGCCACGCGTGACCGAGCTCCCTGAAGGGATGTGGCCCAATATCTAGTTTGCTCCCCCAGGAGGGGTCTCCTGGGATAACGGATTGCTACTAGCCTGGTACCGTGTGACCACAGCATCCCAGCCACCCCCAGCAACGCAGCCCCCCCCTCCGCCCTTCTGGAGAATCACACCACTTTTCCGCTTGGAGGGGGCAAATCCATGGAGCCGCCACTGCAGTGCCCCCGAGCCTTGTCCCCTCCTCGCCCCAACCAGCCCCCTGCCTTCCCCCTAACTCACAGCGACAGAATTCCTCCAGCTAGGGTGACCAGACAGCAAGTGTGAAAAATCGGGACGGGGGTGGGGGGTAATAGGAGCCTAGATAAGAAAAAGATCCAAAAATCGGGACTGTCCCTATAAAATCGGGACATCTGGTCACCCTACCCCAGCACACCCAGCAGCGGGGGAGGTTTCCCCAGCGGGCCAGGTCTCCAGACCCTCCCGCAGGCGTATCACTGCCCCCAGCACTGACCGGCAGCCCCCTCTGGAGCCGGCCGCGGCAGCGGGTTTGTTTCCACCGCCCCGCCGCTGTTCGGGAGGGGAAGCGGAGCCGGAGACGAACCCTGCCTCCGGGCGGGTGGAGGGAGGGAGACCAGCCAGCGGGGCAGGGCGGGGGCTGCGGCGGGGACTCACCAGATAAGCCGGGCTGCCCACAAACGCCCCCAGCGCCCCCGCGACGGCCCCGGCCGCGACGGTGCCGCCGGGCTGCTGCGTGAGCCCGCGGTCCTCGGCGTGGGAGTAGCAGTAGAAGCGGACCCCGTTCATCAGCCCCTGGTAGAGCAGCCCGGCCGCCAGCCCCTTCTGCAGCCCGCGCAGCCCGTCGGCCCGGCTCACCGCCGCCAGGGCCGGCAGCACCCCGCGGTAGAGCCGGCGGTAGGTGCCCCGCGGGCGCAGCTCCCCCTGCAGCTGCAGCCGCGTCTTCACCACCTCCAGCGGGTTGGTGAAGACGCAGGCCAGGCAGCAGCTCGTGGCGCCCAGCACCAGGTCCACGGGCGGCGAGACCGAGACGGCGGGCGGCGGGCGGGCGCGCTCCATGGCCGAGCCCCGGGGCCCCCCGACGAGCCCGGCCCCGGGGGCGCAGGGCGAGCGGCTCGCTCCGGGCACTGCCCCGTCCCGCCGCGGGCTGCGGCCCGGCCCC
>NW_020665065.1:17625344-17629291 GCF_002925995.2 Terrapene triunguis
GTGCAGTCGAGGTACAGGGTGATGCAGTGAACGGGGATAGTTGGGGTACGGGATCCCCTGAGGTGACCTGGTGTATGCGGCACAGTTGAGGTACAGGGTGACGCAGTGAACGGGGATAGTTGGGTACAGGATCCCCTGAGGTGACATGGCGTACGCAGTGCAAAGTACAGGGTGACGCAGTGAACAGGGCACAGTCGCTGTGTGGGCTCCTCCGAGGTGACCTGGTGTGTGGGAGACAGTCAGAGTTCAGGCTCCCCTGGGGTGACCCAGTGTAGTGGAGCATGATGGGGGTGCAGGTTGCCCGGGGGTGACCCTGCTATGATGGGCACAGCTGAGGTGGGGTACTCAGGTGCCCCTGTATACTACACAGGCCCGCCCAGCACCGGTGACATACGGTGATTCAGGAAGCAGGCTGCCTTAGAAAGCACTGGCCCGATTCTTGGCATCCATGGTGTAAACTGACCTTGAGTAAGAGGATCTGAGCTGCTCACGGAGAGCTGCTGCCTGGCAAGGTATTTGACCCTCACTGTTCACGCTAGCTGCGCATGCTGCATTCGTGCTATGACTGGCCCGAGGAGTTGCCTGGCCACCTCCTAGGTGCTCAGTTGGGTCACACACAGCGGGTTGTTGCTCCCGGGAGCCATTCCCTCACCACAGCCTACTTCCTGCTAACACTCCCCCCGTCCATTGGAGAGAGGATGAGCTGTCGGCCCAGGAGAACGTTTCAGATGAAATGCAAAAGGAGCTGGACTGTTACTCAGGCAGAGGCACACGGCGAGGCTGATCCAGCCAGTAGGGACTGCAAAGGAGAAGCTCTCTCGCCCAGCCTGGTCGTACTCCATAGAGAAGCAAAGGGCGGTGGGAGGAGACTAGTGATGGCAGGGATTCAATTCAGCCGGAGCTGAGCTCTGGTAAATATTTTCAAACCCCTTGGCGGGGCAGTCGTCACGGCTGAGGATGTTAGGGAGATTCCCAAACCTGAGCCGTCCTTTGTAGGTGACAAATCTGAGGAATTGTCACAGATTGAAGTGTCACTAGAGGAGGTTTTGGAATTAATTGATAAACTTAACGGTAACAAGTCACCGGGACCAGATGGCATTCACCCAAGAGTTCTGAAAGAACTCAAATGTGAAATTGCAGAACTATTAACTATGGTTTGTAACCTGTCCTTTAGCTTCTGTACCCAATGACTGGAAGATAGCTAATGTAACGCCAATACTTAAAAAGGGCTCTAGAGGTGATCCGGCAACTACAGACCGGTAAGTCTAACGTCAGTACCGGGCAAATTAGTTGAAACAATAGTCAAGAATAAAATTGTCAGACACATAGAAGAACATAACTTGTTGGGCAAAAGTCAACATGGTTTCTGTAAAGGGAAATCATGTCTTACTAATCTATTAGAGTTCTTTGAAGGGGTCAACAAACATGTGGACAAGGGGGATCCAGTGGACATAGTGTACTTAGATTTCCAGAAAGCCTTTGACAAGGTCCCTCACCAAAGGCTCTTATGTAAATTAAGTTGTCATGGGATAAGAGGGAAGATCCTTTCATGGATTGAGAACTGGTTAAAAGACAGGGAACAAAGGGTAGGAATAAATGGTAAATTTTCAGAATGGAGAGGGGTAACTAGTAGTGTTCTCCAAGGGTCAGTCTTAGGACTAATCCTATTCAACTTATTCATAAATGATCTGGAGAATGGGGTAAACAGTGAGGTGGCAAAGTTTGCAGATGATACTAAACTGCTCAAGATAGTTAAGACCAAAGCAGACTGTGAAGAACTTCAAAAAGATCTCATAAAACTAAGTGAATGGGCAACAAAATGGCAAATGAAATTTAATGTGGATAAATGTAAAGTAATGCACATTGGAAAAAATAACCCCAACTATAGGTACAACATGATGGGGGCTAATTTAGCTACAACTAATCAGGAAAGAGATCTTGGAGTCATCGTGGATAGTTCTCTGAAGATGTCCATGCAGTGTGCAGCAGCAGTCAAAAAAGCAAACAGCGTGTTAGGAATCATTAAAAAAAGGATGGAGAATAAGGCCGAGAATATCTTATTGCCCTTATATAAATCTGTACGCCCACATCTCGAATACTGCGTACAGATGTGGTCTCATCTCAAAAAAGATATACTGGCATTAGAAAAAGTTCAGAGAAGGGCAACTAAAATGATTAGGGGTTTGGAACGGGTCCCATATGAGGAGAGATTAAAGAGGCTAGGACTTTTCAGCTTGGAAAAGAGGAGGCTAAGGGGGGATATGATAGAGGTCTATAAAATCATGAGTGGTGTGGAGAAAGTGACTAAGGAAAAGTTATTTACTTGTTCCCATAATATAAGAACTAGGGGCCACCAAATGAAATTAATGGGCAGCAGGTTTAAAACAAATAAAAGGACGTTCTTCTTCACACAGCGCACAGTCAACCTGTGGAACTCCTTGCCTGAGGAAGTTGTGAAGGCTAGGACTAGAACAGGGTTTAAAAGAGAACTAGATAAATTCATGGAGGTTAAGTCCATTCATGGCTATTAGCCAGGATGGGTAAGGAATGGTGTCCCTAGCCTCTGTTTGTCAGAGAGTGGAGATGGATGGCAGGAGAGAGATCACTTGATCATTACCTGTTAGGTTCACTCCCTCTGGGGCACCTGGCATTGGCCACTGTCGGCAGACAGGATGCTGGGCTGGATGGACCTTTGGTCTGACCCAGTATGACCGTTCTTATGTTCTTACGGCTGTGAGCTGGTTTCAAAGGGTCCATGAGGCCCCACGGCTGAAGCCCGGCATGCCCCGCGAGGCAGAATTCCTGGTGTCCCTGTAGGACTGAAGCCACAGTGGGCACCCCTCCCAGGCTAAAGCCCCAAGACCCCTGCTGCAGCTGAAGCCCCAAATGCGGGTGTGTGTGTGTGTGTGGGGGGGGCGCTCTGGGAAATAATCTATGAGAATTTAAGCTCTGAGTGACCGAGCGAGGGAAGTTGTTCTAGGCATCCTGAGCTGCAGTGGAGAAGCCTCTGGCTTGGGGAAGGAACAAGCTGTTTGTGGCTTCAAGAAGAAACCTGCAGAATAAGGTGATGTAACGTGGCACACAGCTGGCTGGGGGCTTTATACCCCACCTTGGGAGGAAAACCAGCCGTTTGACTGTCCTGCATTTAACTAATTAAGGATTATGCAAGACACCAGGTAACTAGTCAGGTCATCTCTGTGCAAGTTTCCCCACGCACAGCTAGGCCGCTGCACCTCAGTCCTGACCTGCAACCCCCTCGCACTAGTCCTGGTGTTCCACCAACACAATTATGCCAATACAGTACCTCTTAAACTTGACCCGCAGCCCAGCTACCCCACTCCTGGCTCCCCATCCGTTCTGGTATCGCACCTCAGCCCTGATCCGCTGTCCCAGCCTGCGTGTTGGTTTAGAATCCAGGTGGTTCTCAATCTATTTACCACTGTGGGCTGCATCCACACAGTATATATACTATCTGTATGGCCCTGAGGATGTCACATGGGCTGCAGCTGTGTGTTGATTGAGCTGCAGGTTGAGAACCACTGGGCTAGACAAATATGCCCTGGAACCATCCACCTCATTGCACTTGTGACAACATTTGGTCACAGAAAGCAACAGGAATTGGTGCATTACTTGAAGGGCCAGGCTGGTTTCAAGTTTTTCTCTTCCATGCTGGGCCCTGAAACAGCTAGACCAAAGGGGATCCAATGCAGGCTTAGGAGGATGTTCTCATGGCCCGTGACTGGGCCATAGTTTCCTCTGTGAGGTTTGTCTGTTCCTCCCTAGGTTATCGGTGGGGTTGGGTCGGGTCAGGGCCGGCTCCAGGCACCAGCCAACCAAGCATGTGCTTGGGGCAGCACCTGGTAAGGGGCGGCCAATCTTGGAGTGGCGGGGGGCGGCGCAGCGCTTGTCAGGGGGGGCGTTCCGGCGGCGCAGCGCTCAGCAGGGGG
>NW_020665065.1:17629391-17733012 GCF_002925995.2 Terrapene triunguis
GGGGCGGCACTGAGGGGTGGTGTTACGGTGGGGCTGTGCTTTTTTTTGCTGCTTGGGGTGGCAAAAAAGTTAGAGCCGGCCCTGGGTTGGGTGCAAAATGCTTTGAGTCTGGAGAGCCACTGGCCTATGTCCTGGTGGTGGGGGTGGTTTGGCACTTTCTCACCCTTGCTCCGCCCTGTGTAATGTAACCCAGCCGGAGCTCAGTCTCGGGCTGGGCTTTCTATTTGGAGCTGTGTTTATTGAGAGCCCTGTTTATAGCTCGCGGCTCGGCTGCCCTTTAGCACAACGGCTGCATGGAGCACATAGGGCGAAAGCTCCTTGGGGCAGGTCTCCATCAGGCCGAAGGCTTTTCCCACGTGTGGCCCCCAGCTGGAGGAACATTTGCTAGCACCTAGGTCCCTGGCTGGGCTCCCACCCCCCAACACATACACAACAGCTGCTGCACACGCAGTACGTGGCGGTTGCCAGACACAAGTTGCTGTCATTGCAAACAAGCCTTCCCGACCTCAGCCAGGCTAACAACGCAAAAACAACAAGAGCTGCACCAGTGCCGGGGGCTGGACTTGATGCATGCTCGAGGTCCCCCCCCACCCCGCAGGTCTATGGTCTGTCCCATGGGATAGCAGGTCCTTGACCCTCCCCAGCTGTTAGCAAATAGGCTCTGTCCCCCATAGCAGAGCAATGCAATAGCGCTACTGTAATAGCTTTACAATGTCATGGGGGGGGGGAGGGAATGTGCACTGGGTAAGTAAACAGCACGTGACTCGTGGCCCTAGGCGTGAGTCAGAAATGGATTGCAGTTTGCCGTGCACTTGTCAGGCAAGTCCTGATCACCCCATCGCCCCTCAACCAGCCTCCAGCTCGCTCTGCCCAAGGAAGGTATCTAGCCCCACGCCCTGTAGCGTTTAGCCCCATACTTTGCGCTTATAAACTCAAAGCACTGAACAAACAGAATCCGTCTTGCGAGGGCAATGGCTGATGGGGCTTTATTGGCTAGATGTGCCTGTCAGGGAGCCAGCCACTGCCTCCCCTGATAGACAGATGCCCTTGAAACAAATACGTGGCACAGGAAAGCAAAGGCCAAACTGCAGGGAAGCCAACACACCCGTGAAATAGCCTTGGTCTCCTGACCAATCGTTTTGCCTGGCCAGTGGCTACCTTTGTATCTGTGCCTGAGCCCCGGTCCTGGCGGAGCCCCTCTCGGCACTTGGCCTGTGGGCAGTGCGAGATCCAGCGGTGATTATTGCTGCGGGCGATTGAGAACATTAATCTACACACCACAGCCCCTGAGCTGTGCCCGGACGTGAGCTCCCAAACCCAGCCCTGAGCCGGGAGAGGGGCAGCCTCTCCGCTCCAAGCACACAGGCGTGGCTGCTCCTTCCCCATTGCCATCCAGGAATGCACAAGGCTGAGTTGGGGCTTTTGTTCCACGAGGGTCCGTTTGCTGAAGTCTGACAGAGCGTGATGTGCAGCGGGGGGAAGACATCCCCACACGTACAGCACTCCCTGGGAGAAAATGCAAACGCTAGAGATCACCAACCTCCTTATGGACTTCCATGCGCAAGGCCTTAGCGCCAGAGTCAGGATCTCTCTAGGCCTACTGGGCTTGCGCTGTTGTCTCTGGTGACGGATCCCCTTGAAGCCAGGCCCAGCTCTTTGTGACTAAAGCCCAGTGGTCCCCACGTGTCTGCTACCGCCACAGACTGGCTCCTGTCCCTGCAGTCGTGTTCCTATCACCAGAGGCGTAGCGAGCGCCCTCCGTACCCTCCGACCGGAGGGGGCCCAGCAAGGAAGGGGGCCCCTAAAAGTGGCAAAATAAATACCGCATTCCAGTTTCTGCATTGTAAGGGGCCCCGCCCGGACATATGTTCGGAGGGAGCCACCGTTCGGAGGGGGCCACGTTCTTTGTTGCTACGGCCCTGCCTATCACCTAGAGCAGTGACTCAACCTTTCCAGATGACTTTACCGCTTTCTGGAGTCTGATCTGTCTTGTGTACCCCGAAGTTTCACCTCACTTAAAAACTACTTGCTTACAAAATCAGACATAAAAATACAGGTGTCACAGACACTATGACTGAAAAATTGCCTACATTCTCATTTTTAATCATATAAGTATAAAATAAATCAATTGGAATATAAATATTATACTTACATTTCAGTGTACAGTATATAGAGCAGTATAAACAAGTCATTGTCTGTATGAAATTTTAGTTTGTACTGACTTCGCTAGTGCTTTTTATGGAGCCTGTTGTAAAACTAGGCAAATCTCTAGATGAGTTGATGTACCTCTGCGTACCCCCAGGGGCACACCTACCCCTGGTTGAGAACCACTGACCTAAAGGCCCCAGTCAGGACCCATTGTAGTAGGTGCTGTTTCCAGGCTCCTAATAATAACCCCTAACTCTTATCTACCGTGTTGCATCAGTCGCTCTCAAAGTGCTCAGGATCGTTATCCCTACTACACAGATGGAAAAACCGAGGCACCAAGCAGGGAAGTGACTTGCCTAAGGTCACCCAGCAGGTCAGTGCCAGAGCTGGGACTAGACCCCATATCCCAGCCCAGGGCTCTATCCATTAAGCCACACTACCTCTCATGGGGCCTGAGTCTCTTCTCACAAGCACCAGTGTAACACAGGTGTGAATGCACGGACATCTGTGAAGTTAGTCTGGTGTGAGTGGAGACTCCAATGATGGTTGCGAATATCATTCAGTCCACATCAGGGTGTCCCTGGAAAGCCATTTTACATAAGAACAACCATAGTGGGTCAGACCACTGGTCCATCTGACCCAGTATCCCATCTTCTGACAGTGGCTGGTGCCAGATACTTCTGGTAGTTGAGTTTTAGGGGCACCTGGTCCTGGAGCATGAGGTTATGTCCCTGAGCATCTTGGCTAATAGCTATTGATGGACCCATCCTCCAGGAACTTAGCTAGTTCTTTTTTGAACCCTGTTATAGTTTTGGCCTTCACAACATCCCCTGGCAAGGAGTTCCACAGGTTGACTGTGCGTTGTGTTAAATACTTCCTTTTGTTTATTTTAAACCTGCTGCCTAGTCATTTCATGGGGTGACCCTTTGACCGGTCCTTAACAGAGCTGCCCTCTCCTTCCAGTGGTGCACCCCAGTACACTGAAATACAGTAAAACAGGGCAGAGGGTCACTGGCTCCCCGGGGGATCTCTTACGGGCTGGGAATTTGGATTCCACACTTTGCAGATCCCGTGCCCAGGCGCCATCTGTGCTTTAAATCCTCTCATCACAGATGGAGATGTGGGAGGAGGTGGTTTCCCCTCTGAACTGGCTCAGTCGCTGCCGTCTCCTGGTGCTGTGGCCAGTTAGGAGAGTTCGGAGCATTAGTTCATCCAGCTCCGAGGCGCTTTGCCTTCCAGGTGAGCGCCTGCAGGGTTACAGCTGCAGACTCCCGCGGAGCAGCAGGCTGGATTGTGCTTTGCCCTGCAGCCGTTTCTAGTAATACCCTTGTCCCCACACCCAGAGTCGGATGTACCTTCCAAAGGGCAGAGAAATGCCATGAAACTAGCAGCCCCTGCCTCCAGTCACCCGCAGCTGGTGACAGGGTGAGCTCAGATCCGAGTTCAAGAGGGGTTCTGGGGCAATGCCATGTTCCCTGTGATCTAATGGGAGAAGCTGGGCTGCCAACCAGGGCGGGGTTCTGAAGACTAGTGGCCCAAACGCCAAAGAGGCAGGGATTGGTATCCATCCTGCGCCTCACACTTGTTTTTAGATGCCTCCTCCTGAGCACGCCCACACCAGCAGGGAAGCGAATCAAAGTTAGGCACCTAATTTTCACTGAAAGTCAATAGGAGGCAGGCTGCTAAGGGCCCTTTATAACTTTCACGATCTCCCCCCCGTGTTGGGCTACTCCTCTGCCTGGACTATGACACGATGAACATTGGCTAATAAAAGATGGCAACCACTTGAGGGGATTTGGGAAGCAGCATGTCCCCTGGCTGAGGGTTCCTGCAAAACAGCCTTGTTTCGGAAGGAGAAAAGGCTTGGGCCCAGATCCCCAAAGGTTCTGGGGCTCCCAACTTCCCTTGAAATCAAGGGGACCTAGGACCCTCACTGCGGCTGTGGCTCTGGGCTGCGGTTACCTGATTAGCATGCCCAAGAACAGGAACCGGGCTTTGGCCTTACGGGCAATTCTAGGCCAGAACCAACATGTGATTCCATCTGACGCGTATTCCGGCATTGCTCAGATGCCAGCTGTCCAGGGATGGAAGAGAATTCAGGGAAAGGAGTGTCATCTTCCGGGGATCGCTTATCAGCCAGGTGGAATGATACGGTTGTTCCCCACCCGCTACGCACAGGAAGCTACACGCACAGCGCTCGCTGACGCTCTGCGCATTTTTGCAGTCACTTTACAGAGCAGAACCTCCCTTTAATCCTCTCAGCATGCCTGCGGGGTCCGTGTCATCCTCATTATACTGATGCACAGCGAGGGGAAGAGACCTGCCCAGTGGGTCACTAAAGCAGTGCAGCGCCAGGAGGAGCCCGCAGATGTTCTAATTCCCAGCTGACTTTTGGTTCAGACTTGATCTCACACACACACCCCCCATCCCTCCCAGACTCCTGCCCCGAGTGAATCCTCGACACGGCCCACAGAGCAGACAGACAAACACAGAACCCCCTCAAAGACACCGTCAGTGACTGCATAACCCAGAATCAGGGCTGGGCACTGGGGTCAGGGGTCTGACGCTCAAAATCAGAGAGGGGGCCCTTCTCTCCCACCTTTCATAGCCACCCTCCCAGGAGTCAGGGTGGAAAGGGTTAATCTGGGATGAGGTGACAGGCATGACAATGTTACCGTAGTGCCCCTGGTGGTCAGCGGGGAGCAATGGCCCACACCTGGAGAGGACGGGCGGGGAACACTGGGAGCTCCAAACACCCCTTAACCAGGCAGACGGGGGGTGATCAAAGGGTCCAGATCCATTCCCCTTTCCCTTCTTGCCAGAGGGAGGGACGTGTCTCGTCAGTACGTCTCTGCTGAGCGTATGTCTCTCTCTGGGGGACGGAACGTCTCCCCCATCACCACAGTATCTGGGCACCTCACAATCTCGAATGTATTTATCCCCTCAGCCCCCCTGGGAGGCAGGGCAGGGCAGGGCAGGGCAATTATTATTAAGGCCCAGGTCATCAAAGGTATTTAGGCACCTAACTTCCACTGAAATCACCGGTGCCTAAATACATCTGAGGATCTGGGCCCAAGTGACTGGCCGAAGGCCACACGGTGAGTCTGTGGCAGAGTAGGGACTCAAACCCAGGTCCTAAACGAAAGCCCTCACCACCACGGGGCCACCCTGCTCTACCCTTAGCTCTGATACCCCCCAGGAGTAGAGCAAGCTCAGGAGCATAAGCCAGCAGTCACTGGAGCAGGTGCCAATTGCATGGTACAAGACAGTCCAGACCCTGAGCTGTAGCCAGGCCCAAATGAAACAGGAATCTGGACAGACAGAGGGAGTGTAATTGGGGGAAGGTTAATCTGCAATGTGAGAGGAGCGAGAGCCAATTTGCAACGTCTGTGCAATCCGAAATGAGCTGCCAGTGCTCGTGCTCTGAGGAGAGGTTAAACGCCTGTCTCATAAAACCACCCAAAGCAAAACACGCGGCTGGATTCAGGGAAATCTGTTACCCCTTCGCCCACGGCGCTAACGCAGCGGAGTGATTCACTCAGGGCCTGGGCCAGAGATTGGCACAACAAATAGGATGGGTGGGGGGGAAGGAGAGGAGAAAAATAACCAATAAAAGGGAATTTCTCCCCACACCCAGCCAGTTGGATGTATCTAGCACTGCACCTAAGCTATAGCTACTGGCCAGACTGTAATGCTTGTTAGCCAATCGCCAAACCACATTAACTCACACGACCAGGAGCCATTTCACCAACGTTTGCTCTGGGGCTTGCTTCACCTTAGGCCGAGCGAGGGTCAAACACGGAAGAAGCGTCTATGTGAGCTGTCAATCCATTGGCAATGTTACAACACACCCAGAAGGTCTAGTCCAAGGCCTGCTCTCCCAGTAGGTCAGGAGTGGGATTGTTTTTCCAGTACAACCCCTCGTGCGGACACAGGTGCCTTCTACCCGGTCAGCGGGTGCCCCTTTCTGCATGGGAACCGTTGTACCAGTAGGAAGCACCTTACACTGACAGACCTGCATGCCCCCCCGGGGAGTGCTAGCACTTTAACTATACGTAGGTCTAGGACGCTGGGCAACAATCTAGCGCAGACACAGCCTAGGTCAGGCCCAGGGGAGCCCAGCTAAACACAGTAACAGGAGTCAGGGATTTTTCTTTTCAAGATTCCTTGTGTGGCTCAGGGTCTCCTCCGGTTTCAATCTGCGGGCAGAGCCCTTCACGGCAAACTGTCCATCTTCAACACCCCACTGCTCGGTTCTCAAAGCCCTTCATTCCTCCCAGCAATGGGGCCAGCCTCAGACCCCAGACTGTCTGTGATCCTGGCCCATAGATTACCAATGATGGTTTAGAGCGAGCCACCGAGAAAAACCAACAAGAGAATTCCAGCTAGCCAGACGTCAGCAGGGCAGACACCGAGTTACCAATGAGTATTTATTCTGGGGCAGAGGAAGCAGATGTATATACACGTACATTCAGTCACATAGTTCACCTCCTGGAAAAAAGGCCCCATGAATATATATTACATTAGGTCTCCCAACTTATTAAAAAAATCCCAAAACAAATAAAACCCCCAAACCACTCTCCATAGTGGATAATTGCTGTTACCTTACATGGCCCCAGATCATAGGGATTTGCTTTTGCACACAAAGGGTTAATAGATCCCTCCCCCCCCCCTCCAATATTTGTACTACCGCTCTCAAAGTTGAGATTTGCAAAGCAATCCAGGAGATTTAGACACATGTTCCAGTTAAATTAATGGAAGGCGTTTGTCTAAATCCTCCAGAATACTCTGAAATTCTCAATCCCCATGTGTCTACATCTCTCTGCTCCTCCCACATTAGATTGCCTGGATTTGCTTCCATATTTCCCACACACTCCCGCTCGCCTTTGTCAAACTCCTAACAACTCCAGCAGCAGCCACTGGGCAAGTGGGGGGAAGAGAGAGGGGCCTACATACCAACGGCCAACATCTCTGATGCTGAACACGCTGCTTGTGCTTCCAGAAGAGGGTTAATTTTGAATCAAACACAACCCTGTGCTCCAGCTTCTCCCGTTCTCTCCCCTTTTAGACATCAGAGCAGACCCAGGAACCCACGACCGCAGCCCAAAAACTGAGCCAGCCCAAGTGCAACTTCTTCCACCCGAGCTACATCTTTGTTTCTCGCGGCGGCTTTGTAGGGCTGTGATGGGACAGGTTATGTGCCCTGGGCAGAGATCGATTAACACCAGAGAGATCTCCTGGGCAGAGAAGACCCAGCACATGCAGCTCACAAATGGTCAAGGAGAGGCACTGGTGGGGAGGGGGGGGGGAATGGGAGGTGAAGCAGTGCATTAGTTTGCGATTGTATTAGCAAGGATAAAACATGCGCCGCAACTATTTAGTGTTCCAGTCTCACCACATTTACAACCTAACGTGTTCTAAAATGAACAACTAGTCAGTACAAGCGCTCGGACCCAGTCTGGTGCCCAATGATGCAACGAGCGAACACCCTGCCCAGACCCACCCCGCCCTGCCCCACCCCTCCCTCATTAATATTAGGTTATTATTCCTTTAAGGAGAGAGTCACTTGCCCGGAGGCAGCTGGGTGATGGAGGAGAGCCTGGACCCGGCCAGAGCCTCTGCAAGAGAACTTGATGCAGGTGTCCACGCATGGTGGCTGATCTAGATGAAGCTCCCCCATCTCCAGTGCAGTCCCCACGCTGTGGGCCTGGTACCGTATGGTCCCGCTGCCACGCAGCAGAGAAGCGACGTACCATGGTGCAGCGCGAAGGCTTCCGTTCAACAAGCACAAACTCTGCCATTGCAACCGCTGAGAGGCAGCGCTCGGCCGATCCAGGATATCCACACGTACGTTCCCAGCTAGAGGGACAGCACTGGGAACCCCGGGCTTGCAGCGAGTTCAAACACTGCCAAGGAGAACGTAAGCTTGTTTGCTAAAGAGAGTCCGCCGGCCTGCACCGGGAAAGGGACAGGACTGCCCCGCAGAGTTAGTGTCAGGGTGGGTAGGTTAGTTTTGCCTCTTGTAACGTGGGGTTGTGTCTTTCCCTCTGTTAACACCAGGGGTCCCGGGAGGCCCGGCCACGGCACAGGCTGTCGCTGCGCTGCCAGGCGCTGTGGATCAGGCCCAAGGCATCCTCGCATTTCTTCTTGACTGAGGCTTCTTGGATAGCCTTGTGCCGGAGATCGACCTGGAACACGCAGAGCCACAGGTCACTGCCGCTGAGTGGCAGAGATTATAACACGGCGAGGGGCCCCGGGGGTTACTGCCCAGGATGTGGGCGGCACGTGGCCGTTTGAGGAACCTGCCACCACCACGAACCGCTTTGGCTCTACAGACGAACTAGTGTCTGCGAAAGAGCAGGGCTAACAGCACTGGCAGAGTGGGGGATGGGTTATGTCACGGTTAGCCTCCCCTCACGCTCTCCTGACGCCTCTCCCGCCTGCCCTGCAGCCCCCCCTGCTATTCCAGTCTTCACTCCAATGCCCCTCACTCTTGACCTGTGGCACTCCCCACTCCCCAGCTCTGCTGATACCCCTCAGTCCTGCCCCACAGCCCCCACTGTTATCCCTGGACAGAGCCTGTCTTGAGCGGACACTAGATGGGGTAAATTAGTGTCCAATTCCCACTGGACCCAGGACACACATCACAGCTGACTTGTCTCCAATGCAGGCTGTGAGCTGCAGCCTCCAGTGAGGATCCCGCCCATTGCTCCCCTGGGCACACCACTCGGTTGCTGCCCCCTCAGCAGGCACACAGCTCTCCCCACGGCCACCAAACCCGACCCGCAGAAGGCAGGAATGGGGGCTGTGTCGACCCAGCACGCTAAGTGGAGCTTTGCTGCTCTCCCGCCCTAAGCACGGAGGCCAAGAGTCTGAACCCGACCCAGCTGTAGGCCAATGCAGGCCGACCTCTGCAGGGCCAGAGAGCCGCACTCCTTCCCTGGATCGGGCCTCCTAACCCAGCTAGGGATGCAGGAACGGGCAGCTCACGCTGCGAACAATGAGCTGGTGCCGCCTTGGGCCTGTTTACCTGGTAGATATTTCTCCACACGGCGCTCAGCACCACGAGGAACCTCTCCAGTTCCGTAGTGCAACTAAAGTACAGGACCCAGGGGGGCAGGAACTGGTGACGGTCCTGGGCAAACTCCTAAACGCCAACAGAGAGGCACAGCAGTTACTTACTGGAGCCAGCTCCCCTCCCGTACGCCAGTCAGGCCCACGCACGCGCCCACACTCACTATTATACAGTACTCCTTGCCGGCTTCCGTAGAGACAGTGGCCACGTCCGGCAGCTCCACGGTGGCGAGCGAGCGGAAGAAGCTCGTCTGGCAGTCCTCGTGGCAGGTGAAGGCCTTCTCGTCGGTTATGACAAGGCAGCAGGGGATGCAGGGCGTAGGGACCACGCCCTGGGGGATAACCTGGGGGGGGAGGAGAGGGTAAACCATGAGAACCAGTCACCCTTCTGGCTGCAGGCCACAATTCTCCGCTTCTCATCCAGCCCTAACGTATGTGCAGAGGTCTCTCTCCGGACACTGCTGTGTGCGCCTGAGATAGAAGCCGCTCCCAGGCCCAGACTGACTTCAATGGAGCCACACTGATCTACGCCAGCGGAGGATCTTGCCCTGCCATTGGCCCGTTCTCCAAGATCCTACTCCAGGTCGCCTCCGCAGCTTCAAATCTTGGGCTGTGCACAAAGCCCTGCCTCACTATTTATCTTAAGGATCCCTTGAGAGCTGCCCCTTTGGTCCAGTCACAGAGGCCCTACAAAGGACAGTGCTCAGATGCTCTGGGGAGGGGCTGGCCAAGTGGCTGAACAGACAGGTGTGCTTCGAAGCCAGTGCTGCTCTGTTGGCTGAGGGGGAAGCAGTGGTTGATTCACCAGCTGCTTCCTTGCCCCAGTGTCTGAGCCCCCCCAGCCTCTCCTGAGCCTGGTCTCTTTCCCGGCAGAGTCACTTTACAAACCTGGGACCGAGGACCAACCACTGCCCCAGAGTCACTTCCCGGCAGAGTCACTTTACAAACCTGGGACCGAGGACCAAGCACTGCCCCAATATGGAAAGTGACCCCAGAGGGTTCTGCTTCAGAATTATCAGCTACAATCAGGGGGGTTCCAATGAACCCCCAGGGAGGGGGCCGGAGAGTCTGGCTCCTTTACACATGGGATGGATGTGAAGCAGATGGACAAAACTGTGTGTAATTTAGAGATGACGATGATGCTGGACCGCAGGCCCCACCCCACCTCTTGCACGCTAACTGCGGAGTGCTACACAAAGGTTTCATTGGCTGGCAGGTTTCCATTCAGGGTCAGGAAAACGGATCATGGCCTGGCACGATGCAAAGTGGCCTCGTGCCGCACACAGATCAGCGAGCGCATGGGGAGCTGCTCACCCCTTTGGAGACGGCCTGGCACAAGTATTGCATCCAGTCTGCCATCTCCTCTTCGTTCTCGGCACTGAGCTCCAGGGAAGGGCGGTCGGTCAGGATCACCTGGAAGGAGTGGGGGCGATCTGTGGTGTTCGATCGCCGGCACCCGCCACACTGCTCCCCCCTGAAAGGATCAGAAAGCAGAGATCAGAGATGACCACACGGTAGGAGAGCAAAGGGCCCAGATCCACCGTGCATCTGGGCACACTGCTCCAGGGAGGGCAGGACGTGCCCCAACATCACCAGGTGTTAAAGATGCTCCTCTCACAGGCTGAGGCTCCTCACCTTCCATCAGCCAGAGGACCCCTCGTGTGCAGTGATTCTGGGTTTCGTTCTGCCCCTTCCCGCACTCCAACGCACACGAGAAGCCACTGGAAGTGACCAGGGGGTGTTAGGGGCTATGCTGATTCTTAGCTCTGACGTACGGCTCCTGATCTTGGCCTTGTCGATTCCTAGCTTCCTCAGTGTCTGGCCACAACTGGGGCCAGGCCAATGACAAGCTGGAGGAAGCTCGGACTGGAGTGGATGGAGGGAATGTTAGTTGGGGGTGGCGAGGTGGATGTACCATTGCAGCACTTGTTGCCCAAGAACAGGGGCTCTCAAACTGGGGGTCGGGACCCCTCAGGGGGTCGTGAGGTTATTATGTGGGGGGGGTCGTGAGCTGTCACCCTCCACCACAAACCCCGCTTTGCCTCCAGCATTTATAATGGTATTAAATATATTTAAAAGTGTTTTTAATGGATAAGGGGGGTCACACTCAGAGGCTTGAGTGTGAAAGGGGTCACCAGGACAAAAGTCTGAGAACCCCTGCCCAAGAAGCTCCCAATCCCAGGGTAATTATAACCCTCCGACAGCTCGGCCGCCCAACTAGCAGCGACGACTAGGCCTGCTTTGGGCCGTCTCTAGGTAGCTCAGAGTCTGCGGCATCCCGTGGTGTCGCTGGTCTCACCGTCACCCCAGACCTTTGCCACCTCCCGTTGGGCTAGCGTAACACCCTCTGGTCAGCTCAGTGCTCGGTGAAACAAGTCCCGCTGAGTCCAGCACCCCCAGGCCCTGTGGGCAGCACTGGCTCTCCCAGGTGCAAGTCGACGTGTTGGTTCTAATCACTATGGTCTAGAAACCTGGCTTCTGGGTTTGCTGTGCACTGCGGGCAGCCTGATGTATTTCATTTGGGTCAGACCCCAGGGTCTTGGGCGTGTAAAACAGGCAGGACATAAACAAGCCTCCAGTCCCATGCTCTGCTGTCGGAGGACGGTAGTCCTGCCATGACCAGCCCTTAAAGCACACAGCATTGCTAATGGGAATACTCTGCTCTCAGATACGGGTTGGGGCTCCCCCGGATTTCACAGGCACCTGTGCACATGCTTAGGCCTAAAGCTTCAAACAATAACCCACTTTCGATAAATGCGGAAACCGAGGCCCTGACTAAGCGACTTGTTCAAGGTTACACAAGAGTCGGTGGCAGAGCCAGGAATGGAACCCAGGAGTCCTGACTCCCAGATCCCTACCAATTTTGACTTAACACAGAAAAGAGAAAAGTTTCTGCCATGTTGTATTTCAGCCAAGTCTCAGCAGAGAGCGAGGGATCTCTGCACCCTGGGATCACTGCTAACAGCCTGCCAACGGCTGGGGAATTCCAGTTTAGTTATCCCCAGCAGACATATCCTTCAAATGATCTTAGCGCTGGATCAACAGTCCTGGGAAGTGGATGGAGTCCTTTATCTCCAGCACAGTGCAAGTGGCCTCATCCTCCCCAGCTTATCTCAGCCCCAACCTGCAGGGACCTGGGGGGAGGAGGGGGAGTCCAGCCTCCATGGCTCATTCACCCTTCGGCCGGAGGCTGTCTGTAATGGTAGTCTCTGATGTGGAACACAGACCCCTGCACATTAGGGACTGGCCTGAGATCTGCCCCCCAACTCATTTCACACAGGGCCAAATGCCCCTCAGGTATCACTGACTTTCTATCCCTGCTGCTGGTGAAGTACAGGTGCAAGGCTCCGGCTCTCATTACCAATCATCCAAGACCATCCACCGCTCTCCGCTTCAGGTTAAATGTGGGCTGCTGCCTTCTCCTGGTGAGAGAGACTGGGAGGTGCAGAGATGTAACAGATGTACTTAGTGTACACATCCCTTCCAGTAGACAAAGACACCCTAGCTCACTCCACAGGTCAGTTCTAATGAGACCAAGTGACACGATCAGCTGCCTATGGCAGGTACAACTTCAGTAGGGAGAGGAACATTGCTACAGTACTGCACCACAGCTAACATGCTTAATGCCCACTTACCCCATGTTCACGGAGAGCAGAGGGATAATGTCAGTGCGGTCTGGATACTGGTATAAGATCCCATTGCTGCTGATTGGAAACACAAGACAAAGTAGATAACTCAGCTAGCGCCGCCTGACCAGCACCACAAACCTCTCCACGCTTTAGCCCAGCAGCTGTCATAGAAACTTCCCTCCCTGCTAGACACTGGATTCCTGCTGCTAGCACAGCACAGGCTGTGACGGGACTGGGCCGCACAGATGCTATGACAGGCTGGCTGTAGCCGGAGCGTGTCCCTGAGCTAAGGAAGCACAGGTCAGCTCTGCACCTGGATATTGGATACAGTCTCGATCAGGGGACTTCATCCTGGGCTTCAGGACAATCGGATCCGTGATCTGTGGGGTTCTCTCTCTCTCTAGCTATCATGGTACGACATTAACATTTCCGTCAAGTGCAGGCTGGCCCAGGGCTAAGCTCCCAGGGCTGCTGCTGTGAACGACCAGGACTGGACTCAAGTCCCAGCTCTGGCTCTGCCCTGAGGGGTCACTTGGCTTTACTGGAGCAGAAACAATAGGGGGCTCCAAACAACACCCGATCTAGCAGCTGCGGGGGAGATCTGAAGGTGTGAGGGGTGTGGAGAAGGCCCACTCCTCTCCTGGATAAAAGTTAGCCTTATATTATGGTGCCAATCTGCTAAGGTCAATAAGGGCTGACGGTCGGGATGGGCGTTCTGGTGTCTTTCCTTCCTGAACTCGCCCGGGGTGTCCAGGCCCCCCTAGACAAGGCCGTTCGTACCAGGCAATGAGACTTCCCCACTGCACTGCCTTCCCTCAGCGCTTCACACCCCAGACCTGTCAGCGCACCCCTGTAAACGCAGCCCCAGCTCCCACCTGAGCACCACAAAGCAGGTCTTCCAGTGCTCCTTGCCCAGGTACGAGGTCCCAGCCTTGTAATGCAGGATGCCTTCTTTAGTGACCGAGTTCTCAGGAGACGCGTAAAGGGAAGGGGCCGGTCCCAATGCCTCATCCATGGGGTCCTCCCAGTGAACGAGGCCATAGAAGCGCACGAGCACATCGGAAGCCTGGGAGAGACAGACAGGCAGACCGAGCAAAGTGTTACCAATCTCCCAGGCCTAACAGCAACGGGGCTAATCCCAGGGACAGCGGCAGGGGAGCCCGTACCGCAGGAATCACATCTCCAGGACTGGCCGAGAGCCTTAAGGGCCTGGACAGAAAAGGATCGGGCAGCAAGTCAGAGAATCGCTCCTGTCAGGGACTACATGGCACACGGCTTAATACAGCGCAGAGCACCTTCCACTGGAGCGTCTCCACACGGTTCCTAACAACTGAACTCAGACCAGCCCCCTGCAGGACCCCACTGCTGAAACTGCAGCCACCTCTGGGGTGGTGTGGAGCAGCGAACAGACTACAACAGGGACAGGCGGCGAAGACTGATCTGCACAGTTCGGTTAACGCCTGTGGGAAGAGGGCACTGCAGAGCAGAGCGCAGGAGAGAAGCCCCTCTCCGCAGAAGGTGCGTTGGGAAGAAGAGACGTCAGTGAAGAAAAGATTTCAAGATACCCCTAATTCCCACCTCACCTCGCACTTTGACTCTTGGGCCACAAACTTGGCCAGCGCCAGCTTCTCCATCGTGGCGTCGGTGAGGATACTGGGGTACGGCGGCTCTCGGCAGCCTTTGACCATGGCTGACTTCAAGGAGACCAGGAAGAACCTGGGGGAGGGGAGAATGGAGATCTTTGCTGAGGTCACCTCTCGGACTTCCCCCCCCCGCTGGAGCACAGGTCACAAGGAGAGCTGGGATCCTGCAATCAGGTCCGCAGGGGCAGACCCACGCCCCCTACCCCTATCGCAGGGGGGTTCACCCTACACGGATCCAACTGCAGGGTGGGGGCCCAATGGCGCTAAAGTAAGAGTCCAAGGAAATGGACGCTTTGAAGCTGCTGATCCAGTGTGTTCCAGGTGTGTTACTTACAAAGCCCTGTTGAAGTAACACACTGGGAAGGAAAACAGAGAACACGTCAGGGGGCTTAGGAGAGAGCTGTCCAGAGTGCTGCCTAAGAGCTCATATGGGGCCTAAAGAGTCCAAGAGGGCACAAGTCACCTTCTCCCTGGCCCAACATGGTGAGAGCAGAGCTGCAGATTTGCCAGTGAACTCAAAACCTGACAATTTGTCCTCATCCCTGTTCTGTTTGGGGCCAGTCAGTCACAGCCTGATCATGGGGGGAAGGCTGATGTCAAACCTTTCTTCTGCAATAAGAACGGGCAAAGCCATTCACAGCAAAACACGGTCACCCCAGTGGGTCTTGGGAACCAACCAGGGCAAGCAGTGCAAAGATAATTAGAGAGGGATTTAAAGCAGCAGGCCCTGCAGACAGCACCACATGTCAACCAGCAGAGGGAGCTGTTGGGAGCATTTTGCAACTTTTAATGCAAGCAAAGTCAAACCGTTTGTGGGGCTAAATTGTGGTAGTTAAACCAACCCTCAAATCTGAGCAACAGCCCTGGGACTTTTAAACAACAACGAGAGAGAGCGATCATGAGATCCAGCCCCTCCCCAAACGCTACCCTTAACTAGAATCACTTGCATTTGCTTCACAAGTCATTTCACAGATGTAAGGGAAGTGGCCGACAAACAGGCCCAGGCACATGGAAAGATCAACCCGTCTGCGCACTCCAGTCTCGCTTACTCTGTAAGGGCCACATCGGCGGTGTCCAGCAGGAACTGCTTCCGACGGTTGGTGCAGACCAACGTCACTGTCTGCTGATCCAGGCCAACCTGCCGTGGTAACACACAATCAGGGAGGCTGAGGAGCAGGATGGGGACAAGGCTTTGGAAAGGCCCCCCCCAATGTGCCCTGGAATAAGGCCGATGTACTACTGGCTAAAAGCCATAGGGGGAGCCAGCAGCGGGGGCTGTGTCAGAGCCCCCAAGTGACAGAGCAACAGCTGGGATGGATGATGTTGGCAGGTACAGGTGGCACCAGAGGGCTGAGGAGACAAAGGCGCTTCCCTCTGCATCCCCAGTTAAGTCGCCAGCTTTGAGGCTGCAAACCTCCCGGCCATGGAAGATTCGCTCTTCAGCGTCCTCCAACAGCTCCTAACTCCATCGGGAATTGCTGCTTCCGAGTGGCACAAAGCCCCTCTTGGTACCTCTGTGATGCTCTCCCGTCCCAACAGCGAGAGAAGGAGGGACGGACCCCGGGACTGGAAAAGCCAAGCAAAGCAAGAGGCGTTTTCCTGCACATCTCCTCTGCTTTCCTCGGCGCATGGCTGCGCCCTGCGAGCGACAGGCCTGGACGAGCTGCTGTGAGCTCAGCCTGGACTCACCGAGATGTAGTCTAGCTCATTGTACGAAACGGTCTCCTCCACCAAGTACGGCTTTTCCGCTGCTCCTAGCACAGGACAAAGGGCAGGTGTATGAGCAGGTGGGGAGGACACTCCCAAAACGCAGTAGAGATTCGCCCAGATCTCGCCCACCGCCTAGCAGCAGTAGCTCAGTCTGCAGAACTAGCAGCCCAGGGATTCTGAGGAGCAGGAGGAGGGGATCTGAACTTCCAGGGGCCAGAAGGAGTGTCCCTGGCAGCCTAGCTGGTGAGGTACAGTGCCTGTCACCTAAGCAGGCCAGCACCTCTCTGGTTCCCCCAACAGCTGAGTCGTAAGATTACGAATGTCCTGGAGCCAGCTGGTTGTGTATGAACCTATGGGGCAGGTGGCCCTTTCCATAGGGGTATGTACTCCACACGCCACCCTCACAATACATCTACAGGTAAACCCCCTGCTGGCTTCCATGGTGCCTCCTGGGATGGTAATGTAGAGAGGCCACGGGGATGGGATACCTTTCCGGATCAGGTAAACGTAACAGTCCGTCAGCAGGACATAGAGGAGCTGAAGATTCCCCTCCATGTGCCCGGTGCTCATTCGGATCATCTGTGAGAAGAGGAGAGACGCCTCATAAAGAACAGAGCTCCCAGCTCGCGGTTAACCAGGGCCACAATTCCACCTCCACGGTGCACAGCTACGAGCTTCGGGATCTGGGCAGCACGCGGTGCCTCCAACATGGCTAACGTGCACTTTGGTTCTCTAGCCCAGATGAGACCCACCCGAGTAATAACCGTGTCCCCGGACTGCGCCACGGCCTTCGAAATGCCCCAGTCTATGGCATGGCTCCGGGGCACGGTCAGGTCTCACCTACTCCACAAGGCAGATGTGGTATAACTGGGCCATGCACTGATGAGATTACTGAACCCAGCACCACAGCAGCTTTCCTAGTGTAGATGGGACCTGCCGGACAGACAAGGAATACATACGGAGAGGAACTCACCAGTTCCCAGATGCCAATGCCTCCTTCTCAGCCTTCAGTCAATAACCCACATTCGGCACCACAGCTCCTGCCAGGAGTTTGCCTTCACGTGGCCAGACTTACCCTGAACAGCTGTTCCTCATTCTCCCGGAAGACATGGATCATCAGCAGCAATAGATGGTTGTTATCCACCCTGAGTGAGGAGAGAAGTGGGAAGGAGGGTTTGATGTGCAGGGAGACATGTCTCAGGGGCCCTGAGTGCAGCCCAGAGATGCAGTGGTGGACGCTATCAGGTCCCAGCAGGCAGTGGGATGACGAGGTCGCACTGCAAGCTCTGGAGCCCTGGGGTGGCCTCAGCTCTGAACCTGCCACTCACCTGCGAGCTGCTTCTGTGGCCACTGTGCCAAGGGCCGGCAGGGGATGTGGCCAGATGGCCACCCACTGGAGCAGTTGAATATACAGGGTAAGGCAGCTATTCTTGCCCCTCCCCTCCCCCCAGTCCTACCTCCTGCGCCCCGCCCCCAGCCTAGCCTGCATTCCCAGGAAGGGCCTGCCTTCTCAGAGGGGAAACCTGGGGCTACACGGGTGAGGGGTGCCCCCCCTGCTTTATGGGTTGCTCTGTTCAGTTCATATCGAGGCCTCCATCCCTGCCCTAGGCACCCTAGTCAATCATTTAAACACCCCAATCCCAGCACCCAGACAAAGCCAATGGCAAACTCCAGCTAAAACGAGCCAACTCTTACAGAAACCCCCTAGTCCACCCTGCCCGAAAATCACCCCCGATCCCCAGCTCTTTCAGACCAAGGAGGGGAGCAAACGGTCTCAGACCCAGCTTCTCTTCTCGCCCATGGAGGGGAAACTTTATCCTGAGAGCCATTTCCCCACGTTGCTGCTTTCCGGGTCCCACCCAAAGATCCTCAGAGTCGGAGCTGGGCTGCTGCAAAGATCCCCCCCCCCCCCCTCCCCCCTTCCCGGAACTCCGATGGATGGGCCATTTCCGACGGGCTGCCCTGCCCCTCCTCCACCCCGGAGTCATCAGCGCTGCTCAGAGAGGGGCTGGGCTGGTCTCCTTTCTGCCTGCTGAGCGCCTCCGTGTGGCCAGTTTCCATTTCGCTGGCTTGGGTTTTATCCGCCTCCTCCTGAGGGTCCTCTACCGCCCCAGCTGTTTCGCCCTCTCCTCCTTCTTCCTCTTGTCCAGCAGTCTCAGGGCTACCAGGAACATGTGGCGGTTGGCCAGCCCCTGCAGGGTCATGGTCGCCACCACTTGGCCCAGGAGAGTTTGGACTCTCGACGGTAAAGCGGTAGAAGTCCATGGGGGTCGAAATCCCCTCGCTATAGCTGCCAGAGGGCGGCCCATCCGGGGTCTCCCCTGGCATGCCAGTCCGAAAGGACTGATCGGGGGGCTCGACGGGGCCGTTCCAGCCACTGGGGTCCAGTTGCCCGTTCAGTCTGTCGATCACTTTGCTCAGTGGCTGCCCCACGCTCTCCATGGAGGTGTCCTTCATCTCTGGGATGCGCAGGCCCAGCTGGCTCAGGGTCGAGTGCTTGCTGCTCTCTCCGGGCCTCTCCTGGCCCTCTGGGGAGGGCGGGCTGCTGTCTGTCTTCAGCTCAGCTCCTTCGCTCAGTCGGTTCGGGCCACCATCCCCGTCAGCCTCCGTGGCACTGGGGGCAGGGGGGGTCACCATTTCCTCCAATTTCACCTTCTTTTTCTTGCCGGTTTTCTTCTTTTTAGCTAATCTGCAAGGGGAGAAACCTGCACTGATGTTACCAGAGCCTAACCGTACCCTCTGTGCCCATGGGCGGGAACCCTGGACTCCCTGGGTCTCCCTCTTGAGCACCGGGTTATTCCTCATACGCGCAGGGTAGTTTTTCTACTAATCAAAGGATTCGGATGCACTCAATGGGCTAGAGGAGAAAAGCCCAGGGGGGTATTTTCAGAGCTGAACAGGACGGCACTCAAAAGACCCAGCACTTAATCAGATTCAGATGCACATGCACAGCACCTTTCAGCCAAGAACCACACTGCCCTCTGCTGCCATTAACTGAAGCTGCACAACACTCTTGTCAGCTTGGAAGTATTAGTCCCTGCTATAGATGGGGAAATGGAGGCAGAAAGGTTACGTGACTTGCCCAAGGACACTAGGTGAGAGTCAGTGGCAGAAAGAATCCAAGTCTCCCGACTCTCGTTCGTCCTGTTCTAAGCACTGGACTTCCCTGCCTCTGGCAAGCCCATCTGACTTCTTGTAGCCTCTCTACTTGCGTTCAAAATATTCTCTGTCTCCACGCCAGGCCTCTCAAGAAAGGCAGAAAATGAGACATTCTTCGGGACCAGTGTTCTGATAAGGGAGAGGGTTTAATTCCCCGTCACTCTGAGCCATCTCCAGTTCAAAGCAGCTTCTTTCATGCCCTCCACTGGCAGCGGGAGGTGCCATAAGTTGACACTGAGCAAAACTGACAAGGACTTTGAATGGTCTCAAATCCACTGGACAAAACCATGGCAATTAGATCTGGTTTCCAGTTTATGGAGTCAGGTTTCAGAGGGGCAGCCATGTTAGTCTGTATCAGCAAAAACAACGAGGAGTCCTTGTGGCACCTTAGAGACTAACAAATTTATTAGTGCATAAGCTTTCGCGGGCTAAAACCCACTTCATCAGATGCATGGAGCGGAAAATACAGTAGCGGGTATAAATATACAGCACGTGAAAAGATGGGAGTTGCCTTACCAAGTGAGGTCAGTGCTAACAAAGCCAATTCAATTAGGGTGGATGTGGCCCATCCACCCTAATTGAAGGCCAATGGCATATTGGGCTGCATTAGTAGGAGCATTGCCAGCAGATCGAGGGAAGTGATTATTCCCCTCTATTCGACACTGGTGAGGCCACATCTGGAGTACTGTGTCCAGTTTTGGTCCCCACACTACAGAAGGGATCTGGACAAATTGGAGAGAGTCCAGTGGAGGGCAACGAAAATGATTGGGGGCTGGGGCACATGACGTATGCGGAGAGGCTGAGGGAACTGGGGTTATTTAGTCTGCAGAAGAGAAGAGTGAGGGGGGATTTGATAGCAGCCTTCAATGACCTGAAGGGGGGTTCCAAAGAGGATGGAGATCGGCTGTTCTCAGTGGTAGCAGATGACAGAACAAGAAGCAATGATCTCAAGGTACAGTGGGGGAGGTCTAGGTTGGATATTAGGAAAACCTATTTCACTAGGAGGGTGGTGAAGCACTGGAATGGGTTACCTAGGGAGGTGGTGGAATCTCCATCCTTAGAGGTTTTTAAGGCCCGGCTTGACAAAGCCCTGGCTGGGATGATTTAGTTGGAGTTGGTCCTGCTTTGAGCAGGGGGTTGGACTAGATGACCCCCTGAGGTCTCTTCCAACCCTGATATTCTATGATTCCCAACAGTTGACAAGAAAGGGTGAATATCAGAGGGAAAATTACTTTTTGTAGTGCTAATGCGGCCAATTCAATCAGGGTGGATGTGGCTTCTTGTCAACTGTTGAGAATGGGCCACATCCACCCTCATTGAATTGGTCTCATTAGCACTGACCCCGCACTCGGTAAGGCAACTCCCATCTTTTCACGTGCTGTGTATTTATACCTGCCTTCTGTATGTTCCACTCCATGCATCTGGTGAAGTGGGTTTTAGCCCACGAAAGCTTATGCCCAAATAAAATTTGTTAGTCTCTAAGGCAGGGGTGGGCAAACTTTTTGGCCCTAGGGCCACATCGGGTACAGAAATTGTATGGAGAGCCGGGTTGGGAAGGCTGGGGGAGGCTATGCCTCCCCAAACAGTGAGGCGTGGCTTGGCCCCAGCCCTCCGGAACCACCACCCCCATCCAACGCCCCCCTGCTCCCCACCCCTGACTACCCTGTCCTGCATCCTGTCCAAACACCCCTGCTCTCTGCCCCCGACCATCCTCCTGGGACGCCCGTCCCCTATCCAATCCCCCCTGCTCCCCACCCCCTGGATCCCCGCCCCTATCCAACCCTCCCTGTTCTCCCCGCCCCACATTACCTGTAGGGTGGGGCGAAAGAGGGGCTCAGTCCCTTCCCTGTGCGTTTCCCCTGCTCGTTTGACTGCTCTCCCTGGCAGTCGGGCAGGGCTCACTCCCTGTCTGGGCTTGGCTGCTGGGGACAGGGGCCAAATATGCTGGGGGTGGAGGGGGGCCCTGGCTTGCTCTGCCCTTGTCCCCAGCGGCAGGGCCCAGGCCCCTTGACTGCACCCCTGCAATCCCTCCTGTTTCTCGCCCCTCCCCGGAACTCCCCCTGCTCCCCGTCCCCTGACCGCGCCACCCTGGAGCACCAGGTCTGGCGGCGCTATAGCTGTGCCGCCCGGCCGGAGCTGCAGCCACACTGCCCAGGCGCTAGGGAAACTGTGACTGCGAGAGAGGCAGGGGAGCAGAATGGGAGGGGCCAGGAGCTAGGCTCTGCCCCACTCACCGCGCTGCCCGGGGAGTTGGGCTGGCTCCGCCACAAGCCTGTCCTGACCCTGCTCTCTGGCAGGAGCTCGAGGGCCAGAGGGAAGGGTCCTGCGGGCCGGATGTGGCCCGTGGGCCGTCATTTGCCCCCCTCTGCTCTAAGGTGCCAGTTTATGGAGGAAATTCAACATAAATGTCGAGTGCCTCTAGCTGCCAGTAGAGGGAGCAGTAAACCCACCACACTGATCCTTTTTCTAGTTATAGACACTCTGGGCACTGTGGTTCCCATACAAATGTGGAAGGCGACGTTCTGGGTGCTCATGCCACAGCCATGAACAGGCTCAAAGTCAGGGTTGCGGCTAGTAAGGGCCAGAACTCCTATTATCCTGTTCCCACTGGCTGGGTGCTGAGGGTAGGGCGGTTCCCCAGAGAAAGCAGGATGCAATCCGCATCCTGCTCACTTGTCTCCCAGCATTGGAGAAAGCCTGGCAGGTCAGAAGCCGCAGCTGTGAGACCACCGCCCTTTCCCCCAGCTGTCAGGGAGCTGGACATGCACCAGGTTGGGACACCGCAGGCTGAGCAGGGGCAAGAGACTTCTGGGGAGACCCCAGGGTCTTACTGCAAGGGGGGGTTAGTGGTTCAGTAGGGGCACCCTCCCCTTCAGTCTGGTCTCAATCAATCAAGCCCTCGCTGGGCTCTTGGAAGTATTGACTTTCTGATGAGAAACGCAACAGAGGTCCTGCGATCACTGGAGAACCTGTGGCACTTGCTGCGTGCCAGGAGCGTCACTTGGGGGTTGCTCTGGAGAGAGGCACTATCAAACAGTGACTCCCCCATCAGACAGTCACAGGCCAAGAAAGCAATACAGGCTGCAGATTTAAAGGATAAACGTTTAAAACAACATGTGGCTTCTCTGCTGATGATACATTGTCAGGCACGGGTGCTTCTAGAGCCAGCCAGCTGCCCCGGGGCCTGAGGAACGACATCTGCTGCATCTACAGCAAATGAGCTAGTGCCTAGAAATAGACAGCTCTCACCAGATGGACTTTCCTAGCTACAGGTCAGGCTGTGCCAAGGCCGCCCTGCACACGGCCTCTTCATCAGCCTACCAAGGGGGCGGCATAGAACCAGCCTCCACCGACTGATGTCCTTCATGGGGTTTGTTTCTAGGCTGGTCAGGCATCTCGAGGCCATCGGGGAAGAGGGCTGGCAGCCTTGAGTGAAGGAATGACTCAGCTGATGCCGTTAGCAGGAGGAGGAGTGGGGAGACCTGGAAGGTTCAGATCCTGCACCAGGAATCAGCTGCTATGCACCAAGCTAAATGCAGGGTGCTGTGCTGAGGGTAATACGGGAGATATACCTGAGATGGCCAGCGGGAATAAAAAGGGGCTAATACTTAGGAAATCAGTATGAAAAGGATTGTTTTCTTAGTGCCAGCTCCGCATGCTTGGGGATCAGAAAGTCAGTGCCAGGGGACCACAACTGTGGCTCTCGTTTCACGATATTTCATTCTGCTCCCCATGCTATAGCATCAGTTTCTTAAAATTCGAAGGCCAGATTTTCAAGAGACCTCTGCATCTGGCACTTCCCATTGAGAACAATGGAGAAACGCTGCCTCGTCCCCCACTGAGACCAATGGGCGTTGATGGGTGCTGAGCACGTTGGAAAGTCTGGCCCCGGAGGTATGAAACAAGAACCCAGAATCTCTGCCTGCCGGGCTCCCACTTCCAGCAATAACCCCCCTGTAGTCCAAGTGAGAGCACATGGCAAATGCCAGCTCCCTCCCACAACTAGCTTGCAGACCCCTCTCCTTGTGTTTGGGAGGCATGGCACCGACCTGATGACTTCCAGCTCCGTGCCGCTCTCCAGCTGGTCTGTGCCTTCCGTCGTGGTGTCCATCCGCTCCAGGGAGGCGGTGTGCGCAGGGGTGGTTTCGGTGGAGGACAGCACGTCAGCCTTCTCCTCGTTGAAGGGGTTGTAGCGTTGTGTCGGACTCTTCACGGAAGCCTTGCCGCCATTCAGATCAGAGGCCACGGAGTGCGGGCAGCTGAGAGTGTCTGTTAGGTCTCCATCTGGGAAAGAGGAGAGGGGAAAAACCAGGATCCCAGTCAGCTGCTATTACGGGAGCAGGAATTCCCCACTGAGCTTCTGGACCTGGGTAGAGCGAGGCTGCACGCATGGCGCTCAATGCGGACTCCGAAAGGTCCTGGCCAGAGCACCACTTGGGTATAAACTATCCAGTAGACTTGCTAATCAAATTGCTCATTAGGATCAGCCTTTGGGAGTCTCCTGCAGGCAGCGGGCACGCAGTAGTGAGAGGGCATCTGTGGGGCAGGCAGGAGAGAGCCCAGTGCCACAGACGGAACCAGCATCAATCGACCTTTCCCAGCAAAGGCAAAGTAATGCCTGAAAACAGAAGTTTAATGTTCAGACAGTGGCTGTCTAGGCAGCCTTCGAACAGGATCACAGTCTGATGGGAGCTCCTGGTACAGGAGGGCCTGTCCGCACTGGTACATCACAGGCAGGCAATAGAGAAAATCAGACCTCAGTTCCATTGTGCTCCTCAGTAAATGGCAGCTGCCTGCAGGAGGCTCAGAAACGCCCACTGGACACTGGGGGACGCAACCTGCAGCCACTGGAATCAGAGGCCGTTTTTGCCTGACCAAGGTGCCATTTGCCTCTAGCCTCAATGGGCTCAGAACTCGTGTGCAGTGGGGGGAGGGTCATGCAAACATACACAGGCAGTGCTGGAGAAGTGCAAAGCTTCCCTCACAAGTTGGGTGTGTGTGAGAGGGAGACCTGAATAGCATCAATTAATTACACTGATTTCTTCAGGCCCAAGCCACAGCTGTTCTCTGAGCTGCCATGCAGGGATGGCAGGGGCCAAAGGAGCTGTTGTGGATTGAGTATCTTGCATTGCTCAACACGACCACCCCTGCTTATGGAGCGACACTGACTGGGGCCAAGACTGATGTGACCAACCTTAACTGGCTGGGAGCACAGTAACTGCAACACAGGGCCAACCAGTAAAGAAATGATCCTTCTGTTCTTATAGGTCTGGTGATATAAGACCCCTAGAAAGAAGAGCTTCATTAACTTCACCAAGTTTCTGATGAGAAATCAGAGAAATAGTTCAGAGAAACTATCCGAGCAGAGGCGGCCAGTTCTCCACTAAGGGGTAGCGGTGGGTTTAGCTGCCTTTTCCCTATGGAGCTCAGGTTACATTAATGCTCAGACTCCCTTTGCCAGGAGCTCTCTGCTTTGGAAAGAGAAGTTCTGAGATTGCAGCGGATGGACCGTTACAGCAGATGCTACTTTTCTCCTGGTAGACAATAAACAGAGGAGCCTGAGGTGTGGGCAGAGAACTACATCACTCACCCAGCAGCAAGAGAGAAGAAACGACATCGAGAACAAAAAAGCCTTAGTACAACCGGCTGGGCCGATGTTAGTGGTAACGGACAGAAGATACTGATTTGTGGACTCATGCAATTCTCGCTCAGGGTTATCAGTCCACAAAATCAAGCCAGGTAAAGGAACATTACCATGCCCTTTAGACAGATATTCTCAGGCCACATAAGAATCTATCAATGTTCCTGCAAGCAGGGATATCAAGAAAATGTTAGCAGGAAATTAATTTCAGATTCATGATCACGAGTGTTTGCAGTGGAAGCCACAAGCTAAAGCGTTGGGCTCAGCCAATCAAGAAACAGAAACAATAGCCTGCTACGCTTAACAGAATTAAGAGACTCTGTCCAGTAATGTACACTTGACAGGTAGGTTTTGCATTAGGAAAACAAACAGGTTTTATAAAATCCAATGTTAAGAGATGGTTTGTGAATATGAATTTCGAAACAGTGTTTTTGTTTAAATTTAAACATTGCCCTGTCATATCAGTGACAGATCTGAAACCACAGTGAAAGTGAAACTGACTAGATGCAAAAGTGAAACTGACTGGTCTATTTTCACCATCCAAATTGAGTAAAAGAAAAATTAAATGACTTTTTAAGTTCCATTTCCATTTCAGCCACCTAATTTGTTACCTTTATTACCAATAAGGTTATTTGGTTTTGTCTAAAATACAGGGTTTACTCTGACAGGGTCCATTTAAATGGGGAAGGGTGAAGGGAGGGGTACAAATTCTTAACTGTTTGATTTTTGTGTATATGACTAGAAATCCATTTAGTAAGCTAAGGTAGGAGAGAAGGGTCTTTTTGATGCAAGCAAGGTTATTGCAGGGAGGTCTGATCAGTACTGCAAAATCGGATCCTTATGATTTAGGGCCAGGGGTGAAAGTAACTTAAAGGACTTACCGGTACGGCCGGAGTCCTGAGCGGGGGTGTGGCCTCAACCGGAAGAGGCGGGGCCTTTCAAAATTTAAAGGCCCTGGGGCTCCGGCTGTGGCTGGGAGCCCCAGGGCCTTTAAATCACCCCGGAGCTACCAGCTGCAGAGGCGGCTGGGAGCCCCGGGGCTCAGGGGTGAATTAAAGGGTCCAGGGCTCCGGCCACTGCGTAGCTCCGGGCCCTTTAAATCACCGCGGGAGCCTGGCTGCCGGAGCTCCAGCGGGGATCTAAAGGGCCCGGGGCTCCCCGCAGCAGCTGGCACCCTGGGCCCTTTAAATCACCGCCGCGGAAGCTGGTCCAGTCTGGCACGGCGTACTGGCTCTTGCCGGTACGCCGTACCATACTGTACTGGCTTACTTTCACCTCTGTTTAGGGCCCAACCTTGCAATCTGACCCCCATGGGTGGCTCCATGCCCCCAAGGATCAGACTGCACAGCTGGGGCTGTGTTATAGTGGCATGAATGGAAATTGCTCATAGAAGCAGCACAGAGCTTGCACAGTAAGGAGGATTAAACCACAGCCCACACAACAACACAGACTATTAAGCAGCCCATTGTTTCTTATTTTAAAAATGAAATTAATATTCTCTGCGTTTTCAAAATGTATTTACAAGTTTAGGGAACAAACACCATTGTTATATTGGTATGAAACACTAGAATTAATCACAACCTCTCAACAGCCAATCAGGCTTGTCATAAGATGACACCCTGGATGCTGCCTGGCTGGGGGCGGGGAGGAAAGGGGGGATGACACGACAATAATAATTGATAATACGTACAGCACCGTACCCACCTACTACACCCCCATTAAACACCAACACCAAAGCCAGCCACCAGGAGTGCTGTCCAATATCCCCTGTCCAGCAATCCACAGCTGCATCAAACCTAATTTCTTCCATCCATGGTAACCAAAGGGCCCAATCAAAACATTATGGCTAAAGAAAGCTCCCAGCCTCTCCAGCAGGAGCTGCTGTGGGTAGAGGTGGGGGAACATTGGCTTTTGGGGGGATCACAGTTCCAGGACCCCACGGTAGGAAGTGCTGGAGGGAACAGTGGCTGTGAGGAAACACATACAGATTATTTAATTCCACTCTTTCCAGGAATGGTCAGAATAGCAGACGCTGTTAGTACCCTGGCTGCAGAGAACTCCAGAGCTAGGCCAAACCCTGCGTTAACGGTATGTGACTGCAACAGGAAAAGGTTTAGTGGTTTTTTGTTTTCGGCTACTCAGAATGTGCTCTGAAAACCAAAGAGTGTCTCTTGTGCTTGGAGAGAGAGAGAAAGTTTATAGAGAGGAGAGAACGTTAGAGACCAAAAGCCATCCTAATGGAATTCAAGCAGATCTTTACCAAAATGCTGTATGAGGTACTGGTTTGATGATGATAATACAAAACAATTTCAGCTGAAGGAATCTATCAAGCTTTTAGGTAGAAATGACAGAAAATATATACGTATATTTCCTCCGTGGGTAAAGAAGACAGATTTCCTAATCCAATTATATATGAACAATACACAGAGCTGTCTAGTCGTGTCTTTATGCGAGTGGAGATGTATTCCAGGCAGAAAAAGTAGAATAGATTCCTATAAAATGGAGATGTACCCTTTACTCTAAGAAATAGAGATTGCTGACAGCCAGGGTTAAAAAGGGGAGCAATGACCAAACGAAATAAGGTCATTATGGCTTTGATAGATATTTTAACCCAAGAGGGAAGCCTAAGTCAAGGCCTGCGAAGGGGAGAAAAAAAAACACTTAAAAATGAACAAAAATTCTATTAAAAGTAGAATTCCATCAGAAGCCATTTTCAATATCCTGTTGGGTAATTTATGAATGTAGATCTCTTGCAATATCCAGGCACACATCTGCTCATCAACACATCTGCTCTTTACCACATGAAGGAAATATAGAGCTGTATATTGAGAAGGAACGCTTTGGTACTTTAGTTTATAAATACCTGATACATTTGGGATGTTCCCTGATCTCTGTGTGTCAGTTTCATGGCGGGAGTAATTTAACAGGTTTCTTTATTAGTCTGGTAAAAAGATTCCCTTATTAATCCAGCTCCCATAATATATTAGATAGTCATTTTATTAAACAAATCCAATTTCACTTGATAGAAACTTCAGCTACAAATGACCCGAGCAGAGTATCTTAAAACCATCGGTCAGACACATATGCCAGGTGCAAGTGACACATTAATCAGAATCAGGAGAAACAGTCACAACGTTCTGTGACGTATAGTAATGTCAGAATCAGTAACTGGAGGGAAACCTCACACACGAGCATACAGAGTAGGTGACACAGAGCTCCAACTCTGTGGTCAGAAGATCCATTCAACACAGAGCTTGTTTCTGCTGCTACAGAATTCCATCAAGATTAGAATATTTGTTCTTATTTAAAAAAATCAATTGCATGCAGCAAGCTTGGTATGGAAAGGATGCAGAAGAGATAAACATGGTAACAGATGACTATGTCCCACCTTCCCAGGCTGAGCTGGGTATGGACGGCACTGCAGGAAAGACATCTCCAAAATCATAATCTACAAAAATGAGGGATAAAACGGAGGATTAGAAACACAAGTAGTCAGGAGAGATGGGGGACATGGGGAGCATGTGAACAGTGAGGGGTAAACAAAATAATCATCTGAAAAGAATGAGAAACTGGTTAGGAAACATGTATGTAAAAGGAAGTCAGCCTTACTAATTACCATTGTCTGTATTAAAGTAGCTTCTAAGGCCCCCCCATAGAGATCGGGGCCCCAATATGCTAGGGGTTGTAAAGTTAACATTGGAAAACGGATGATTGGTGTAGCATACCTAAAGGCATGTGCACTGGGTTGGGGGCCAGGAATTCCAACCCCAGCTCCACCAATGACTTGAGGGATCAGCTTGGTGATTACTTACCCTGTCTGTGCCTCAGTTTCCCCACATACACTTGCCTCCCAGAGGTATTGTGATGTTTAATTCAGTAACGTTTACAAAGCCAGGGGCTAGACTAAGGTGAAAAACTGGTCCTCTGAATAAGCTCCACCTACAATCCCAGAGTAGCTGGATGTTCCTATTACAATGATCAGCAGTGAAACAGTTAGTGAGTTAATGTCCAGTTGTCATTGTTATGCTTCAGAGTCAACAGCCTGCTTAGAGGAATGGGGGCTGCTCATATATAATGCAGAACCCAACACCTGACACCCTGCAGCAAGCCCGTGTAAATAACATTGTGTGCTGATTGCACGTTCCAGCCAACGGTTCAAAAGCACTTTGGAAACTTTATTTTACTGAGTCCCCTACATGACTGTGGGGGGGGGGGATGGGACAGCCAGTCTGGTCACGCAGTGAATCTGTGCCAGAGCCAAAACCAGCACCCAGCAGCTGGGACTCCCGGTTCCCATTTCTAAATCACACTTCCAGCTTCTTGGGAGTTTCAACCTCACAGCTGCATCTCCTGCCTTTAACCCTTACGATTATTTGTGCACCGTATTAACCACTGTGGCCACACAATGGCAATATCAGACGAATGGACATTCCATCAGCGATTATTCCCGGGATCCAGACATGTTCTGCGGATGGCGACAGAGCAGGGGGTGGGTTACATCTACAATGGAGACCTGACACGCTGGGAGCCAGTAGTCTGGGCCACATCTCCAGTATAATGGCAGAGACCAAGGGCTTGGAGATCAATACAAAATGGACTGATTACTGCTAAGTCTGCCCTCTGGCCTGCCCTGCCTCCAATCTGTGCGGCTGGGGCTTTCAGCATTGCTCCTGACTGCCTTCCGACAGTAACAACAGGCTGGCTGTACTGTGGAGGTCAGGAAGGCTGCTGACTTAGTTAAAATTGCTGTGAACTTTACTACTGTGTGTAGCTGGAAGACATTTATCCCAACTGGGCCACCCTCCTCCCTTAAAACCTGTAAATACCCTTGTTTCTATTTTGCAAACCGACAATAGGGACTGGCAGATCCCACTGAAAAGGCCATCCCAGTCCTGTCAAGTTGGCCCAATCATGGACTCTGTATCCAGAGCCCCACAGCACAGGGCCTGAGGCAAGGTCCCCTGCCGGTTGGCTGAGTTTTATTTCCCTTGCTTAGCTGGGAACAGCCCTCGCAGGTCCATTTTAACCCACCTCGCAGGTGTAACTGTTATACATGAACCTCTGTAGATCGATGACCTAAACGCCACATTGAAGCAGGAGGCCTATGCTCAAGCAGACTCTGGCTTTTGCTCTTCAGGCCTGAAAGAGGTAGCTGCTGAATCTGCAAGGGGGAGAAGCAAGCCCAGCCTCCCTGCAATCAGTGCCCAAGGGCAGGTGGATCTATAGGAGCAATTAAACCAAGGAGACGGGTGTCCATCCTCTGGGCTTTAAACCGAATCGGAGCTTTACCGCCCCACCTTTCCCGCTGGCGAATTCCACTGAATAACAGTGAGCTCCTGAAAAAAGGAGCGTCCCTCCCTGTAGCACCGGTGGAATTTTAAGACTGAAGAACTGGAAGGTGCCCTGATGCAAAGAAAACATCAAAGACAAATGTGGGTTGGAAAACTTTTATCTTCAGTCTAGGCAGGAGAGTCTGGCAGTTTGGATCAAGATGGAGCAAAGCATGCTGGGACCTGTAGTCTCCACTGGCCACACCTCCGCATGCAAGACTGAGGTGGCTCAGAGTGCTAACTAGGGGCCCACTCCTGGCCACTACAATCGGCTCATCACCCAGTTCCTACAGCTTGTCTCTCATCTGGCCCAGTGGGTTAGTGATTCTTAACAAATGGAACAGCACATTATTGGATATATGGGAACGCACCGGTGTTGCCCAGCTACAAAGCTTTAATCATAGTCCCAGTGAGAGGAGATGCCAACCAGACCTCTGCTGGGTTGGGTATTGTCCTAGAACCTGGGAGCTTTTCTCTTGTTCTTCTGTAGCATTCAGGTTCTCGTGCAAACAGAGGCTGCACATCCACCCCCCGCCCCCCGTCCTGGGTGGCCACTTACCCTCACTTGAAGGTGCAATGGCACTGTCGTCCCACTCCAGATTGGTCGAGGTGACTGAGTTGAAGGAGTTGAGCGACAGGCTGTCTGAGCCATGGATGGAGCTGGGCAGGCGATCCTCGAAGTCCAGCAGATACTGAGGCTTGTAGTAATCGGGCATGTATGGCGCCAGGTCCAAGTAAGGGGCGTCCTGAGAGCAGAGCCACAGAGAGAAGAGTCCCTGCATCAGACGCAGCCTTTCCTCTGACAACTCAGCCAGTGATGACATTATACAACACGGGCGGCCGTGTGGAACACAAACATGACATTAGATGTCCAAACAATCTGGTTACGCACGGTTAATAAACGAAGGGATGAGCAGAGACAACATTTCAGTGCCTTGTTTTTCCTTCACTCTGAAAGCACTAGCCACTAGCAGGCAAACTGTGTACGGCACCGAGCAAGCTTCCACCACACAGATGTACCATTGCACATCAATCCTGACCCTGCAGGACCCGTTCTTGTTCCTCTCCTGGGCTCCCCCACCCAGCTCTGCCAACGCGCCTCAATCCTGACCCCTCTGCTAGCCCAGCCCTTCCCACAGCTCTGTCAGCGCTCCTCAGCCTTGCCTTTGCAGCCCCCCTGATGAGGACAAGGGTTGTACGGTAGCTCGTGATGTGACTAAGTCTCTACTGGGGACTGAACTGGTGCCGTTGTTTGGAAAAGTTCTCCCCTGACTGAGAAGGAAGCCTTGCTGGACGTATGACTTCATTATCCCTCAGGCTGTTATCAAATATTTTGGTTTTATAATTGCAGAGCTACAAAGGGAGCCCTAGGAAATACGAGCCAGAGTTAGATTGAATCGCATTTCTAGTTCCACACATGTATACATGGAACTCTAGTTATTGACACTGGCTAACGCAATCTCTTGTCTTGTAGCACACACATGCTGAGGAAACAAAACTGACTTGCTGATCCAGCAGCACGCCACTTGTGCTGACCGGACACTGGAGGAGGAAGGGGACACCACCAGGAAATTGAACCTGCAGCAGGCAGCAAACCTGTGCCAGCCACAGAGTAGCTGATGGAAATAGACTCAGTGGAGAAAGCGAACCAAATATCACACCTCAAATGGACTTCAGTGTAGCTTCATGTCCAAAGTTCAGAACAGAAACCTTCGTAGCCACGGTATTCTAAACACACACGCAGTAAGGTCAACAGATAGTCTGCCATCATGACCATTTCATCTCCTCAGGGCTAGAGTTCTTGGCACTTTTGCTTTAGGGTGGACAGGCAGCCGAGTGGCTACAGACGCTCAATGCTGCTTAGATAACAGCACAGCTTGGGAGCACGGGGAACAACCTCCATTCTTTCCTCTCCGTCCATGGACATGATGGGTTCTATCTCCTCTAGTTCTGCAGTCACTTTTCCCCACAAGTAGGGATTTTGGAACCTACATGTTTGGTTCCTAGAAACCCCCAACCTGGAAATCCCTCACTGACTCACTTTCGTTGGTCTTTTACTACATGAGATCCACCTTCACCACCTGCAAGGCCCTATGTCAACTCATCCCCATCAGCATCTCTCCTTTCCCTCCCTCCCGCAATTCAAATCTCCACCTCCGCCCTCCCCCCACTTCATTTCCTTCTCCCATTCGTTGTGCCTTCTACCATGCTGCCCTCATGCTCGTGTTTATCTATCACGCATCCCCCCTTAAAGCCCCCCCTCCAGGAATCATTCCCCCCACCTTCTCCTAGCCAGGGAGCCTGACCACTTCCCTTTCTTGAGTGGCTGAAAGCATCTTGTCCTATCGGTCTGGGGTTGTGAGCTCCGGAGGCAGGGAACGTGTGTTTCACTTAGGCTTTAAAGCAATGTGCATATTATGGTGCAAGCCAAGTGATTTATAATAATAAGTCTTTGCCAGAGCTTGGCAAAAATTTCCCTTAGTAGAAGCCCCTGTTCCTTGCCCGACATGACAGCCCTATGCGGCCTTCTCCCGGCCGTGCCCATGGCGGAGAATGTCGTTTTTTGTAGAACTGGAGAAGTGCTGACTTGTGAGACTGAATGATGTCTCTGACCAAGGGCTATGTCTGAGCTACTGCAGCAGAGAAGCTCTGAGGGTGCATCTCTCTGGCAGGCACCGTGGACAGCCAAGGGGCAGAGTTTATTAACTATTAAGCTGGCCCAAGCTTCAAATGGTGTATGGGGTTTTCCTGCTCTCCAGCCTTTCTATCCAGCAGCGAAGACAGTGAAACAAGACAGTAATTCTCACCAGATCCAAGTCAAAGCGAATGAATTCCAGCCCAGATACCAGCGTCAGGAACAAAGTCAGGTGATCATGACTGCAGACCAGGGCATTCCTGTGACACAGATAAAATATAAGAACGTTCAGCTTTGGCATGGAGACAAAAACAGTTGCGAGTGTCCTCACCGAGCACATGATCTTACAAATCAAAACACATTCTCCACCCATCTGGTTTCCAGGACATGACCCTGAGCTACACTGTAAACAACCTTAGACTCAGACAGCCAAAGTGGGATCGCATTGTTTTTAGCACGTCAAGGTTTCTCTTTGGTTTCTGTGCTCGAGGCAAACCAGGGTTGAATGGCTGTGAAGGTGGCACACTTCTCTTGCAGGCTCAAGAGAGCCAGCCGGCTGCACTTCCTTTAGACATTTGCCCTTTCCGGAGTTAAGATCAGCCTTTGGGGCATGCCGTAACCATCTGTCCTCTGGAGGAAAGAGGCAGACAGGGAGTCTCCTTGAAAACCTTGAGGATCAAGAGACATCTACTAGACTTGCAGTGAGGGCATCAAATTAGCCAAGAAGCTGGTGAGCTTTCTTTTTTAAATGTATAGCCCACATGCTTACCAAATTCATCGCAAGCATTGGTCAAGTGGCAGGCCCTCTAGCGCCCCTCACTGCAAAATAAAAACAGTTATGGTCTCCTTTGAACATCTATGGGGCGGGGGGACAGGGGAAGAGCGGGTCAAAGTCATTCAAGACAGAGAGAAGCAAAGTACGGTAACACAAAGCAGGTGTGACATTCAGGAGGTACCTGTAGTAGCCCAAACAGTTGTGAACACATACCGAGAGGCTGCCAGGATCATAAACGATGTAATAATTGCTATGGGTAAAATGTTCAAAGGGGCCTGAGGGACTTAGGAGCCTAAGTCTGATTTTCCAAAATGATTTAGTCCCTTGGGAATCTCATTGAAAGTCGGTGGGATTTTTCGCCTCTTAAGGTCACTTATGCACCTTTACAAATGTTACCAAATGTCAATAAAGGGTGTAAGAGAATGTGCCTTATCCCTGCCTTACTGGTCTCTGTCTAGTTTATTAAAGACAATCACGGTCCCACATACTCCATATTCTTGTTGAGTTGGACATGACAAGCAAGTGCCATGCAGCCATACGCCACCATCCAGGAGTGAGAGACTGGCTCCATGCAGCTGAAACTCCATGAGCGGGTCCCCCGGCTCGCTCCAGGCAGGGTTACATAGAGCAGTCACACCTTCCTCTTTGCCTGGGATGTCACAGTGCACCAGCAATGCCGTCCGCAGCACTAGCCAATCCAGTGCCCGCACAACTGAGGTCTACGACCAGGCCTCTCCCTAGAAACCCAGCTGTAAGCACTCAGTGTTTCCAAAGACCTTGGGGGAGGGAGTGGAACCTGATTTGCTGCAAGTTTGTTTCAAGCAAAATGGAGATTAGCTTCCTAAAAGGAGAATGTAACCAGCAGCGGAGCCCAAGGGCTGGTCCACACTAACCCCCCAGTTCGAACTAAGATACGCAACTTCAGCTACGTGAATAACGTAGCTGAAGTCGAAGTACCTTAGTTCGAACTACAAGGTACTTACCGCGGGTCCACACGCGGCAGGCAGGCTCCCCCGTCGACTCCGCTTACTCCTCTCACGGAGCAGGATTACCGGCGTCGACGGCGAGCACTTCCGGGATCGATTTATCGCGTCTAGACAAGACGCGATAAATCGATCCCAGAAGATCGATTGCTTACCGCCGAACCCGGAGGTAAGTCTAGATGTACCCCAAGAGACAGCTGGCAGGGCTGAGAGGACAGTGCTACTCACTTGACGTAGTACTTATGCAGCAGACTTAGATTCTCCTGAAACAGCCTTAAGTAGCTCTCCAGCGAGTTCTCATTGAGGGCCAGGTACAGCCAAGCTCGACCTGAAACAAGCATCAAAGGTTATTTACCAGCAGACCCTGCTTTCCAGAGCTGGGCAAATACTGGGAGGAGGGAAAAAAAAAAAAGACCTACAAATATTCATTCATATTTTTAAAGCAGTTTGCTGAGGCCGTTCAAGCCCCGTCTGCAGTCACAAGCCGTGAATAGTCTAGTGAACCAGGTCACTGGCAGGAATGTTCCTGGACGCAGAGATTTGAAGAAAGTAGTAGCAGGAAATTAATTTCAGATTCATGATCATGAGCGTTTGCAGCGGAAGCCACAATCCGAAGAGAGCTGTGCTCAACCAATCACAAACCAGAAACCATTCAATGTGCCCTACAAGTGCAATCAAAAGCTAAGGCCGCTGTTATTTCAAATGGCGACTAATTACAATGAACAGCTCAGGCAGGATTAACAGACCAAGAATCACCCCCTAAATCATTTCAAATAACGAGCAGGATACTAGACAATCAGGAGATGCTGGAGGACAATGCGGGAGCGGAAGGAGAGGTGAATGTCACTGAAGGATGAGGAATGCGCTCTGCTCTGCTCTCCTCTCATCGGGGTAGGGAGGAAGCGGTGGGAAGAGAGTAGGGATAAGCTGGTAGAGCGGTGGGGCTCTCGACAGCACTCCTGCTCAAAGCTGGCCTTGATGTGAAAGAGGTTCCAGGCACTTTTAATAATGGGCAAAAAACATCTGCACATTTCACATCACATTTCCTCTGTCTGTCTCAAAGGAAAAGGTGCTTCAGTACCTGTGGCAGTAACACAGTAACCTTCCGGGACAGAATGGGAGGGGTCCATACAAATCACCTAGGGCCATGCTGCCAAAAACTCTCCTACAAGCCAATTCCACAGCCTGGCTGGTTTGTTTGTTTCAGAGATGCATTAGAATCACATCCAGACCTTTGATTCAGAAAAGCCTGGCTATGAGATCTGTGTGCAAACCCTAAAAGGAGACATCCTATAAGACACTTTACTGCCATGCCCAGCCCAGTTTTCCGGTGCTGGTGCTATCCAAATCCTGCATTTGGATACTTCAATCTGTATTTGCATGTTTCAACCCGGTCTTAGGGCCCAAGTAATCTATGGGCTTCTATGCCCAGATCTGAGCATCCAAATGGGGGATTAAGGCATTCCACTAACACCTGGTAACTGGGCTTGCAGTATTTCTTATTAAAATTGTCTCATTCCAGGTGATCTACGCACCTCTGTAACAAACAGCCTGTGCTACCTATGGTCACCACACAACGACTCCCTACTTCCTGGTCTGGCAATAAAGCCGACTCAGATCTCATGCCAGCTTTCCTAGAACTGCGACTCGCCCACTGAGAGAGCTGCCCTAGAAGGTGAAGAATAAAATACTCACTGCGCCCCAAATTGGTGGCCACATGTTGCAGGACTTCTATCTGCTTGATGGCTTCCCTGCGGGTGAAGTGAACGACCAGCACCCAGTAGCCTGAAGAGAGATCTTGCAGCCTGGGAGAATGGAAACAGAAAGGATAATTAAGGAAAGAATTCATCGCTTTCAGACCCTGAAGCAAATAAGTTATTGCCTAGAAAGAGTGGAGGGAGGGATGCGCTCTCCATAGTCCATACTGGAAACCACCTAACCTTGAATGTCGTCATGGTGTCTCAGCATCAGGCTGGGACAGGATGAGCTACAGAGGGTTTCCTAATTGGGACGACTTTTTCAAAACCCAAGCACCGGGTTCTGAATAAAAAACAGAGGGGAGAAGGGGAGGAAATTCAGAGAGGTGGGAGGAGGAGAGGACCTTTCAAATGGTGAGGGAAAGATAAAAGAAGGGAGAGATTGGAAAGGAGGAAACAAGAATTGGGGCCCTAATCTTGGTGCCCTGCAGTATTTTTTTCCAGCTAGGATGACCTCGACACCGGGGTTTAGAAGCAGGTAGTCAAAATATGCATCCGGGGATCCCACTAGCACACTGCATAATGAAATCATTTGTTCCCCTTCCTGAACACCCCATCCCTTCTTCAAGCCCAGCTCTGTAACGTTGGTGGGGCACAGGCCGGCCGAACGCATCATCCCACAGCATGGTAGATCTTACCCATAAAGCAGAGCGTGGTCCAGGTGCTCACATAGCCGCTGCAGGACTTTGTCATGATTCCTAATTGCTGGGGTCTCATCCTCACAGGCTGCAAAGTAACTCTGCAACTGAAAATAGAAGAGACGGTGTCAGCTACCGAGCCGGGGACTAGCCCTCCCAGTTTCAGTCAATTACATTACAATCTCTAGGGCCATATTCATACATTCCTTCAGTGACCCGCCCTGATGTAAGGAAACCCCCAGCCCTTAACTCACCCATATGCAGTTTCAGGGCCACATTCAGACCTGGGGCAAACAAGTGCAATTCCATTAGACTACACTCCTATCTCCTCGCAGCCTTAGTGCCCTACCAGACAGACGACATACTGGACTGCAAGACTCTCACCATGGCTTGCTGAGCACACTGAAAAACCCGCCAGCTTGCACCCACGTCTACATGTTTGGCAGGCGATTTTCCAAGCAGCACAGAGACATGCGCCACAGGTCAGCCAGCAGGGCTGTGCTTTTAAAGGGAAGGGGATTTCGGAGCAGGATTCATATTTCTTTATTGTCGTTGCATGTTTCCAGCATGTATTTGTGTCTAAATATTTATTCCTTATGCTTTGGATACTAGCCAGTCACTTCAGGACTTTATGAGTCATCAGTTCTTGGAAACACCGGCCAATCTTGGCCCATTTTGAATGAGAAGTACTAAACAAACAGCCGGTTTTAGAGATGGCACTATGACCTCCCCAGGCCTGTGGATCCAGCCAGGGAATGGCAAAGTGTCTGGACCCAGGGCCGGTGCAACCACTAGGCGGCCGCCTAGGGCGCCAAGTGGTTGGGGGGCACCAAAAAGCGGTGCCCCCCAATTTTTTTTTAAACAGTGGAGCACAAGGCTGCTGCTGCTCCCCGCCTCCCGAGGGGCTGCCCGCGGCGCGGCCAGTCCCTCCCCCCCGGGGAGCAGCCGGCGGCGGAGCGGGGAAGGGGAGGGTTTAGTGCCGCCCCCCGGGCTCTCAGCGACAGCGGCAGCAGGCTCGGAGGGGCTGGCTGCCTGTGCCGTCACTGAGAGCCCCGGGGGCGGCGGGGAACCGGGCTCAGCCCGCGGCGCGGGGAAGAAGGCGCAGCTGCGCTCTGCTCTTCGGGCGGAGAAGCTGGGTGTCTACTCCGCCTGCAAGGTACCTAGCCGGGCCGCTGGGAGCCACACAGGCCCGCGAAGCGCCGGGGGGTGGGCAGGTCCAGTCCCTGGCCTGGGGAATGGTGTATGTGGGAGCAACCCGAGCACCCCTCCCCCAGCCAGTGCCACCCCCTCCAACCCCCCCTGCCCAGCTCCCTTCCCCCCCCCCCACCCCCCCCCCCTGCCCCCCCCCTTTTCCCCCGGGGCCCCCCCCCCCCCCCCCCCCCCCCCCCCCCCAGTCAGCCACGGTCACCTTCACCCCTGCATCAACCTCGAGACCCACCCACCCCGCCTGTCATCTCCCTTCTGCCCACTCCTCCCTTGTGCAAACCCCTCCCTGCCTCCTTCACCCCCCTGCAACAACCCCGGGCATAGACACCTCCCCGCCTGCCAGCCCCTTGCAACAACCCCCTCCTGCCCACTTCTCCCTTGTGCCACTCCCTCCCTGCCACTGCACCCCCTGCAACGAGCCCCTTTTGCCTCTGTGCAATCTCTTCCCTGCCACTACACTCCCGCCCCCTCCACCTCTTGGCCACCTCCACCCCCTGCAACAATCCCGTGCACCCCCCTCTCTGCCACCTTCACCCCCTGGAAGAGCCCCCATACAACCCCTCTCTTTGCAGCCCCCCCCATGCCCCCTGCACTTTGTGAACATCTGGGCCCCTGGGGGGAACTTGGGTGTAGGAAGGTGGGGGCTGGACATGGGGGGGGTGCAAGGTGGAAGTTTCGTCTAGGCACCGGCCCTGTCTGGACCTCATCTACCGTTCCAAACAAGCATACAATTACTGCCCCAACAAGCGGCTGTCCCAGTTCCGACCTGCCAGGCAGACTTTAGCCGACACTGAACCACATCTGAACCAACCATGGATGATGTGGCTACTCGACGCACAAGCTGAAAATCAAAGACTCTGCTCCTGCGACTGCGGTGAGAACGTCCGAACCACCCAACACATCAGAATGCAGGGCCTCAAATATGGCTTCAGAGGTGAACTGGATGTTAGCCACTATGTCACAAAGGAGGCCTTGAAATGGCGTATGGACATACAACAGCATCTAGAGAACATTGCTCTGCAGACGCCATAGGTGCGCACGAGCGAGAGATGGCAACAATTTTCACTGGATTCACAAGAGCTGTGCTCACAGGCGCCAACTTTCCTTGGCGCCGGCGGGTGCTCGCATCCCCCCCGCCCCCTCCCCCGACTCCGCCCCCTCCCTGCCCCTATTGGATCCCTCCCCAAATCCCCGCCCCGGCCTCGCCTCTTCCCCGAGTGCGCCGCGTTCCTCCTCCTCCCCCCCAGCAGTTTCGTGGCACAAGCGCTGGGAGGGAGGGGGGAGAAGCAGGACTCGGCGGCGTGCTTGGGGAGGAGGCGGAGGCGGGCGGAGGCAGAGGTGAGCTGGGGCGGGGAGCTGCCGGTGGGTGCAGAGCACCCATGGGTGCTCCAGCCCCAGAGCACCCCCGGAGTCGGCGCCTATGGCTGCGCTGACACTAGCGAGACAGGCACTTCACTGGGTGTGGATGTCGTGTGTCTGCTGGTCAGTGCTGAAGTCCCCTCTGCTTTTCTGCCCGGGCAGTCGCTAAAGAAACCAGGTTATCGCTGGGGTGAGGAGAGCGTGTGGATCTCTGATGGGTAGGCAACGGTTCTCACAGCCGGGCATGTGCGCTAAAACGAACGTTCATCATCCAATAGGACAACTGCTCAAAGGTAACATGAGCTCTCCCCAAGCCTCTCTCTAAAGGGTAATGACACCTCAATCCAATTCTCCCTTTTTATACAACTACTGGGCTTTGGGGTTAGGGACTGGGAGTTCAGTTCCTGGCTCTGACTGACTCACTGGGGCACCACTGGCAAATCACCACCTCAGTTTCCCCATCTATAAAATGGGGATAATACCCAGGGAGGGGCTGGAGTTTGCGTCATAAACATTGATGAATTAATTAGGGCCCCCCATGTTACAAGCCCAGGAGAAGCGCACAGTATTACTATTATTACACAGATGCAAGGAGATGGCCATGCATCTTTGTAATAAATAAAGTATAATTGCAGCTAATTGGCTGTACTAAGCCTCAGACTGACGTACATGCCTAGAGAATGGTCTTGTGACTTTGGCAGGAGCCAGGAGATCTGGGTTCCCATCCCCAGCTTTGTGACTGACTCGCTGTGCAATTTTGGCTGAGTCATTGTGCCTCAGTTTCCCCGTCTATAAAACAAGGGTGGCGATACTGTCCTGCCACCCAGGGCGGTAATGAGACTTCCGTTTTTAAGGTCTGTAAAGTGCTCTGAGATCGTCCACACCGAATGCGCGAGACGGGCAAAGAACAGAATCGGGTTCTAGAGGCTGGCTCTGCACGGACGGGTTTCAAAAGGCAGGCTCATTTGCACTGCTCCCACAATGCCTCCCTTCAGGGCAGCCTGGTTAGTCACAGAACAGCCATGGGCTTGGGAAAGAGAGAGACTCAGATGGCAGCTACCACGGCCTGGTTCAAATGCCCAGCTCCAGTTCAGTCTGCCCACATGAACAGTCAGATGGGTTCTACGTAAGCTTTTAACAGAGCAAAGGTTATCCTGTCATTTCTCCCCAACAGCAGCTGTTCTTGCAGATGGAAGCCCCTCGCTAAAGAATGGCTCTGAGCCGCCTTCTGCGATATCAACAGCCTCCACTCCTGCACATTAAAACGCACGTAGGAGGCTGCTCTCCAAAACCTAGCAGCAGGTCTGAGTCGCAAAGCTCAGATGTAGTCCCTTTGCGTGTCTGGATTTGGCCCATCTCTACCCCAATCTTCACATACACTAAACACTATCACCGCTGGTAATCATGTAGGCAACAGAATACGCCCTTTGAAACTCAGCAAGCACTGCAGAAAAGCATTAATAAACCACAATTTAATAAGTCACACCTAGATCTAGCTCAGAGAGGTGCAGCAACTTGTTTTCAAGAGCACCCTGAAGCATTGGGAGGAACAAAATAATCCACAGAAGCATGCGCTCATTTCAGAAAAATGCAACTCGACATGTTACTCAACGGTCAGGCTGCTGGACATCTCTGCACTGGAGTTAAAAGGTATGTTGGGGGTTCCATTAGACACCATTTTTCCAGGGGGTTTATAAACCAAATCATGCTTACGTGGCTCACAGTTTACAAAACCAGTTCGAAATGATGAAATCAAGGGGTCTGGATGCTATTGCTGGCTCTGCCACAGACTCACTATATGGCCTTGGGCAAGTCCCCTTCCCACTCTGTGTCTCAATTTCGTAAAATGGAGTATCATCACTGACTCCACAGGCGTGTCGTGAGGCTCCATTCTCAGTTATAAAAGACATTCTAAGGTTACCAAATGAAAGGAACTAGACAAGAACATTATTATTGGCTAGCAACACTTTTTACTACATCAAATCCAGTTGAGCTACATTTGGATAATCATACTGGATCTAAATGACCAGTAGATCAGATAGGATATCAGTGTAAACAGGGAAGAGACAAGACAATTAAAGCTCGGGCTGTTCCTAGATATTGCAGCACACATTATGTACTTTAAGATTAGACGCGGATCAGAGACCTCAGCAACATGAAAGAATCACAGGAGGAGATTAAGGACAGAGAGAGGCAGGAACCCTTTCCTTACTACTATTGGCTTAAGTCGGACACTTGTTTGTCTTTGATATTGATAAAGGGCTCTTTGCTAGCGAGGCTCTGAACTGCACACATTCTACCACGGTGAGCCAGGACTACAGAATGCTGCTGATAAATATCACCTCACTGGACTGCTCTCTGACAGTGTTGCATAATTGGGCTTATAAAACAAGACTCTTCACCATTAGCCCCCGGGTTCCATTAAGATCAGATTTCATGGCCTGAAAATGGATCTTTATCTTTTCTCGTTGCACTTATGCTCAGCCCAGCCCATCAGTAAGAAAGGCAGGAAGGCAATTTCACAGGCAGCACTTTCACTGGGATGGGAACGTAGATTCTTAGCGAAGAGACTAGGAGAGAGGCTACATCCGCAGTATGGGACTGCTCCAGCCAAGAAATCCCAGCTGACGGCTCAGAGGGCCCAGACCTTTTACTTCTTGCAGTACATCGTAAATTATTTTTCTGTTTTTGCAAAAAATGCTGAGAGACACTAGAAATCCCCTTAGTTCTAAATCCTAATTCTCTCACACGCTGACTTGCCAGCCTTCTATTATACATCTGGCTTAGCATCTTATTTGGGGCCATTTCTTACACGTACTCAGGATTCATACAGTAGGATTACTGATTACATTCTAATCTTAGTCATATGCCTCACATTAACTACTCCCATATACCATAGGTAGCATGGTAGTGAGGAACCACGTGATTTGCACAATGTAATCCTGAACTAGGCTCCTAGGGAATGAGGGAAATGATCTAATGGGCCTTGATCACCTCTAATTCTTACGACCTCAGACTCCCACCGGGCGATTTCTGTGTAACAAATGAAGGACTCACATGCTTTACAGGTGTTTGCAGTCACCTTTTCCAACTGAGCTATATCAGATCAGACTCTGAAGTGTTTCCAGAGAAGAGGGACCCTGAAGAATTAAAGTGAGGTCTCCCTGCTTAGCTTGGCTAGGAAGCCCACGACTGGAATTAAGAAGACATGATTGGTCATGCTTTGGGTCTGCGAAATCAAGTGCAACAAATGGCAAATGTTGTTTCTTCTACCCAAGCAGAAGAGCATTGGAGACCATCCAATGTCATATCTAGAGAGAGTCCTCCCACGCAGTCTTTGACCGAAGACAAGGAGCTCTCATATTCTGAGCGTACTTGCCTTGGCCAGACAATTCATCAGAGTCTCTGACATTCTTTCCCGTTCCGATCCCTGTTTCAAGACCAATGTTAGTAGTTTTGAGTTAATAATGAACGCTGAAAACCACAGTTTGATTATCATCTTTTTTCTACCCCCAGCTTCAATGCCAGTGTGATTTTAACCGTTAGCCTCTCTCTCAGTTCAGAAGACACGCTGAGACAAGGTTTTAAGGGGCCCTCGATGCAGCCTGTTAGCGCTCAGCATTTTCTACACGGACAAAGTCCCTGCATTTCAGACACTAACCATCCGAACGGTGCCACATGAGCACAACAGAGAAGCCAGGTTAGAAGTGCTGGCCCTGCTGCTTTATGCAATAGCCGTGGTTCACAGCTTTTGTTTCTAGCTCCGACAGCTTACAAGACAGCAGACCAGAAAACCACATCTGATCCCTCGGGCACATAGCCCCTTTCCAGCACTGGCCCAGGACTGAATTTGATCAGGTCCCAGCATCAGACCCATCCAATTTGCAGTCCTCCGATCCAAGGTGGCCCCTGCTTCACTGTTCTCAGCTAGACAGACAGACACCAGGCTGTTGCTAGTAGCTGTGAAGTGTCAGGCTCAGACAATTAGAGCCAAGCCTTTGGTTGTACGGATTAAGGGGCAGGATTCTCTCTAAGTGCTTTTTCTTTAGCGTGATATCTTAGCTGAGGCTTTAAATCTGGTAGGATCTAAAATGGTTACTGGTTTATGGATTAATTAGGAGTTGCTTCCCACTCAGGGCCAAATTCTGCTCTCAGTCCGAGTGGTGTAAACCCAGCCTCGCTCAAACAATGTCAATGGAATTAGTGCAGTTTATGCTGGAGTAACACAGCAGAATAGGTGTGTGTGTGTGGGGAAGGGTTGTCTTGACTCTCAACGTTGGAAAAACCCCACTGTAGACTCCCTTACAAATCATAGACTTCAGGCCAGTATCCCAGGCCCAGTTCAGGAGGAAGTGGGCTTTTAACTAAGACAAAGCAGAAGAGAGCCCTGCAGAGCAAGGGTTTCTGGTGTAGAACTGAGCCCACCCAGGGAATCCTACCCCCAAGCAGGAGAAAGACCGGCTGTGCCTGGGAGCAGCCAGTCCAACCTAGGATGGAAGCGTGAAGCTTGAATCATCTGACCACATGGCGTATGTCTGTCTGTCCTGTGTAATCTAGATGGCAGGGAACGGATCTTCCTCTGTGCTCTCAACTGAGCTGGGCACAGTCTGAGCTCTCAGCAATCATTCCAAGACACCCATCATAAAGCCACCGGTGTGGTTCTCAGATTATTCACGGGCTCTATCCCAGGTGGAATCAGATGCTTTTTAGTGCAGTCGTTCTCTTTGTTCCTTCCAAGGCAGCGAGTTCTCCAGGCAGGACTGGCTCCACAACCCCACCAGAATGACTCACGTGTAAGGCTGTGCCACTAAGACATGGATCAAAGCTTTTTAATTACTTTTAAATGTATCAGGAGGCGCTGGCTTCTCTAGAGGTTTATAGAGTAACCACGATCCATCCTGGAGGCTCTGGTCTGTGTTAGCTTCTTACCACCTCTGCCCTGCTATCACCGTTCATGTTTGGAAAAAAGACCATTTAACCCCCCTGGAGCTCACACCCCACTTCAATCTTGATCCCCGTTTATTCCTCCAAATCCTTTCTCCCCACCCTGCTGCATAACGCTAATCGTATTTTCTCAGCTTTTTGATGGATGAAAATACCCTGGAAGATTATGCTATTAATAGGCAGTTCCAGGGTGGGGGAAGAACAGCAGAATATTCAATTATTCAACATCTATGACAGCCATTATCTCCAGCCAGCGCTTTAACACGTTCCCACAGTGAGGAGGCCTAAGGGCCAGGAATGAAGTCACATTTAAAGGCACGGTCCCATTGAGTAACAGATGTAAAGCAGGGTGGGTTCTGATAGGCCCTACACATTTATCCATGGCAGCTCCTTGCTCTGAGGGAGGTGGTTGCTCAGGGTTGGGACAAGCAGAGTGTACAGAGTTCACTGATTTAGGGAATAAAAGTGCTGGATTCCTGACCAAACAAGTGGTGTAATGGACACAGTCCAGTCTGCATTTAAGCCACCTGGAAACTCATCATTATATTGCTAGTAAACAGAATACAGGAGGCTCTGCTGTTTCTCCCTAGGCCCCGTCCTGGGAGGGTCTGCGCACTCCGCACCATCGGGGTTTTCCTCCTTATTTATAAACCACACCCTGGAAGCATGAAATGGACATTTGCTCCCTTTACCAAAATGGCTTCCCTTCACCATGTACACTACAATAGTACCAACACTTCACTCCTACCGAGTCTGGGACTCTCACTGCACAGGCTTAGGGAATACTCCATCCCGCAACGTACAGCGTTTCCCCATTTTAGAGATGAGGAACTGAGGCACAAGGAGGTTAAGTGCCTGCCACAGAGTAAGTAAGTGCCAGACCCATAATTAGAGAGCAGAAGTTTGTGGCTCATCCCAGCTACGTACAATTCATGCAACATAGGGGAGCAGGAGTAGAATCCAAGGAGTCCCGACAGGTCTCCTTCCAGGACATTAACATATGTCCCTCCAGGACTGACGCTCTTATTCTCGGCTCTGCCACTGACTGGAGAAAGCGGAAGGAGCAGATGCTGAGCAAACTGAAAAATCAGGCCCTCTGCTGACTTATCATATGATTTTTCAGCCAACTATGAGTCAGAGGCCATATAAGCTGATGGAAATCAGCATCGCTCCATTGAAATCAATGGAGCTTTGCTGATTTACCCCAGCAGAGGATCTTACTCATGATTTTTTGTTTTGTAACTTCGTGCTTCTCTCACAGGGCTGCCATGAGGTATAATTAAGCTAGCAATGCTTGTAACGTGCTTTGAGATCACCAGCAGAGAGGTTCTATCACGTGGCAAGGATGATCTTTATCTCACCTTCGTCGGGAATTTCTCTTCCCTTGATCGTCTCACCTCACCTGCCCATCTTGCAATGAGTCTCCGTATGCACACCCAGCACTGGAAGGTCATGATGGTTTATTATCCTTGGCTGAAAGCTCCTGAATACCTCACTGTCCCGACTATGGGAATTTCCCATTTCTGGGAAGGAATCCAGGTCTCAACAGCAAATCGCTGAACTATTTTAAGCATTTCCTCATTTTCTTCCCCTCCTTCCCCAAACCAATTTAGACTGTTTCAATTACCGTCCCTGTTCTTCCTTTGCACAGCTAGAAACGCGCCAACGCCATTCGTAGCTTACGGCCTGCTTGAGACTCTCCAACACTGCTACGTTTATGGCGCTGGACAGCAGTCCCAAGAGCTCAACCGGTTTTTTATTTAAGGAACTGCATCACACTGTCCTGCTGCTTGTAAACAGTCAGCAAATCCCCCGGATTACATCATCTCCTCTGCCTCTGAACGGCGACGGCCATCGAGCATTTTTCATCCAGATTTCTACACATCTCCAAGGAGTTTCTGCGGCGTTTCCCACTAGGGGAAGGAACGTCAGCAGAAACAGAAGTTTCACAACATGCTTCCTGCATTCTTTAAGGAGCCTCTGACACAGGGCATCACTGAGGAGGAACCTGCCTTCTGAACCCCAGTGTCAGCGGTGCCAGGGCACGGTCCATTGGCAACACCTTAAAACAGTGTTGGGCATTCTGGTGCTCCTACGGGCAGCATGCAGTAAGTCAGCAAGGCAGTTTCTATTTGAACTGACACTGGGTTCCTCAAAAGTATTTGATGAGCAGGATTCCTAATGCAGCCTTCCCTTCCTTATCTGCCAGACTGCCTTGAAAGCTAGCACTCCTCAACTGCACTCAGCACACAAGGGGCAGACAACCAAGGGGTCCCGTGCAGCCTAGCATTAGCGACAAACTGAACGGGCACAAACATATACATGTGATATTTATCTGGGAAAAATAAATCTCTGTCTGGGGGTGTAGCCCTGCATGGTGCACATTCTCTGTAGTGCAAAGCCCGGCTTTGCTACCATTCTCCCACACCCACATCCAATCTACAGCGACGGCCGGGGCGAGTCTAGTGCAAATGCATGTGCATGCGATGAGTCTTTCCTCTGCAACGTCAGGAGCTGGGCGACGCACTCGTGTGACTTGTTTGTGCCGAAAGGCTCACGGTCATGTGACGGCACCAGCCCCGTGAATGTGGGGCGCCTGTACACAGCAGACATGCACCCACAGTGATTCCTCCCAAGGCTGACTCAGGGCCTCTGAATCACACCATTTTAATTCGGACCTGCTGGGCTGTTAGCACTGGGGATGCAACCCAAAAACTCCACACCAAACCCACCCACAAGAGAGAGCTCCCGGGGTCAATAATGGGGAAGTGGTCACGACGGCTGTGGATCAATGGACCCAGAACTGTGCGGCTGAATTACAGGCACATAGATACATCACGGGATGGGTGACACGCCCAGCCCCCAAGAAGAACACACCTGCTCAGCGTTAGACATTAGCGGAACCTGGATCTTGCAGAAACAAAGTGGAACCTCCCCTCTTGCAAACAACCTGAGGACTGGGCCTGCATTCCTGCCGCCTCTTCCAGCGGGCAGCGTGGGGCAGAATCCATCAGAGCTGCTGCTGCAGAGACGGTCACCAGATTACTTGTGGAGCACTCTGGACGTGCCTGGCACTTTGCAGGGATGCCAGACTCCTTTCCCCAAAGAGTTTCCAATCGCAGCTGAGAGGCGGGAACAACACCGGGAGGGTTTAGGAAATGAGGAAATAAAACACTGAGCAGTCACTTGGGAGGGAGGGCACAGCCCACATGCCTATCATCGAAGGGATGCGATACTACCCTGCCACCCTTGGGGGGCTGACTGCAAAGCCCACAACAGTTCCAGGCCCCGTCAAGCTGGAGTGGGCATCCAGTGACTAAACTGGTGCCCTCCACACGGCAGAATAAAGTGCTACCACTATGCAATGGATGGGAGACGGCATCTATTCCACACACAAAAGCCATCGAACAGAGTTCTCAGTGAAGCACAGCCAGGGGCTTGGGGCTACACAAGCACACGTGGCCACTGCTCCACGGGGCTTCCAGCCTAAATGAAGAGACAAGACAGGCCAGGCCTGAGCCACTATGATTATTATAGGGCTGCACGGCTAGCTCAGGTGGGTCAATCCTAGTGAGCCTGGCAGAAGCACTGGGTTTTCAGGGGGGCACCAGGGACAGTGGGGTTAGAGGAGGGAGCTCCCAGAGTCGGAGACAACATGGAAAGTGGCCTGAAAACGGGAGCGGGAAAAGGAAGCCGTTTGGCTGCAAGCCTGAATGAATGAAGGCACCAGAGAGTAGTAAGAAAGGAAACCAAAGGCATAGCCAGGGGTGGAATTTAGCAGAACCTTGAAGGGGAGGATGGGAAGCTTGGATTTAATTCGGAAAGCATGCGGGAGCCAGTTGAGGGAAAGGATGTGGTAGGATCAAGGAAGTGGGGTGGGACAGGATTTTAGCTGAAACTCATGGTACCCAACCCATGGTAGTACAGACTAACCTCTGGAGGTCATCTCCAGTTTGGGATCGTGACCTAGTTATTACATAGCTCATGTCCACACTGATTGGGGGAAACCAAGCTAGTGACAACCCTTTAAAGCTAGTTTTGGCTAACACAGGTTGAAACATGGATGCTCTAATCAGATCATGAAATGGTTGGGCATGGCTCGCCACCAGCTGAAAATTATCCAGAGACAGCCTGGGTGGGAAATTATCATTATAAGCACCCACCCCTGGTTCTGTAACTGCGCTAGCAAAATGATCATCAAGGTGTCTCCAAACACCTGCCTATATACCTGGTAAAAACATAAACAGAACAACCCTGTGCCATCCCTGTGTAACCACCCTACCCCTACCTGCACTTCTCAACACCACACCTGTAACCTGTCCGCTTATCGCTTGCAGATCTTCAACAACGTGCTCCGTGCTGTACAAAACGCACGGTATTGCTCAGCCCTGCTTTAAAGAGCTCTGTGCATTTTATATGTCCCTTGTTGAGCTGCCGCCTGCAAATATCCTTATAAAGCACAAATGAACAATTCAAAACAAACCTCTCTCAGTCTAATTAGTCACTTGGCCAAAAGAAACTGTTTGGAGCGTGGTGATCAAATACTCCCTCACATGTGACTCTCCTGTGAAGTAATTTCCTGCCTGTGGGCTGAGCTGGTAATTTAAATATAGACACTAGCAGTTGGACAAGGAGGAAGGCCGGGAAGCTTTGACAGTGCAGTAGCATTTCCTTCAAGGATATTATTCTATGGCCTTTCCACTTAGTCACCTCTCTCCTCCCCACACATGCTCAGTTCAGTTCAGCATTCCCGGGGTTCATTCACACTGCAGATGCCGGGATTAACCCAGTAACTTCAGCTCGGATAGCAATAAGCTATCCAGGAGACGGAGCAGGACGTCACCCCATTCAGAGCCAAAGCTATCTATAGACCTTCCGCTGGACACAGTAAATGGTGGCCACATCCCAAAGGCATCCCTGCAATTACCAGCCTGGCGTTTCTCGGCTTCACACGCGATGGGACACAGCGTGATCTGAACAGGGTCAGATCGCTGTCATTGCAACACTTAGGAACAAAAACAATGTCGCCTGCCAGCCAAGCGAGGAGCCGGACAGGAACAAAACTCCTCAAGATTCCAAATAATTCTATGGATATAAATTTAGATCTGTTTGTAAACAAAGGACAGTAGAAATGTTTGTCCAATGGGGAATAGGGGACTTGTTTGAATAAACAGGGGTGCAGAAGAGATGGGACATACATAACCCAACTTCAGAGAAGAGGGGAGCTAATGTCACTGAAAATCATTTTTCATTTACCAGCCAAGAATTGAGCTAAGGGTTCTGCATTCCTTCTGCAATCACCATTGCCAGATTCAACACAACACCTAGGACAGGGCAGGATGGGACATTCCTTATACCGCTTTATAGTAACTTCACCAACTCTTGAAAAACAAATTGACTTTTGAACTCCAGTCTTGGTGGGTGGGAAGCTTTTCAATCCACTTTTTTACTGCTCCTCTACTCCAGAGCAAAAGTTGAGTACAATGGAAGAGGCCCTCTTCCCACTACCCCCATTCCTTTGGCAAGATAACTCGTGGATAAAGCAGGGCATTTCAGTTTACTCCATGCTGAGGACTGGTTTTGATATGTCATTTCGTTTCAATGTCTTTGGAGGAGAGGCTCCTCAAGAGAGATCATAGCCTAGAGCACCCTGGAGAAAGTTTAAGAGGCCTACAGGAAAACCAAATCTGCCATGTGGCGAGATCAGAAGGAGTTGAAATGCTGGATGTCCAGTTATAAAGATTGCTCCTCCTCTACAACTTTTGGCCTTGGCTACCAGGTTAGCTTCGGTGCTGCCCCCATCTCAGAAGTCTGGAATGTAGATGTTGAAGGCTGCAACAACACAGAACATGGACTTAAGGCATCAAAAGCTGGATGCAGTGCAACAAGCCTTTGCTCAAATGGAGAAATAAGAAAAGATTGTGGGCTGTGCTCACTACTTCAAGAACACAATGGCAAGTTTGAAGAACATCTCTTCAGGACTGAGAGACACGGAAACTGCTGTAATGAAAAGTAACAAAAGCCTTTCTGAGGACCGATCAGCCGGAAGGTGGGCAGCGTATTGAAAATGGATAATACAGAAGCAGGCGAGGATCAATGGGTATTTTCTGCTTTCCTAATTTCTGAAATATTGGTACCAAAGTACTCCACAAAAGGCAGGTACCTGTCCTTAGCGTCAATGCCATCTCTTCCTGAGACAGACTGAGTGACATAGAAACCACTGTTGCTTACGGAGGAAGGTTTTCCACCTCTCCCAGGAGAAAACAGATGATTAATAAATACTGGGCCTTGGGACAGCGCCAGATGGCATTGCGGCCTTGGTCAAGCCTGGAAGGCGTTTTTTAAGGGGTTAAAAAGTTCCAGAAACCCCTGTGAGATAGGTAAATACTATTCCCACTTCACAGACGTATTAACTGAGGCTCAGAGAAGTTAAGCAATTTATTAATGGAGATATCCCATCTCCTAGAACTGGAAGGGACCTTGAAAAGTCATCGAGTCCAGCCCCCTGCCTTCACTAGCAGGACCAAGTACTGATTTTGCCCCAGATCCCTAAGTGGCCCCCTCAAGGATTGAACTCACAACCCTGGGTTTAGCAGGCCAATGCTCAAACCACTGAGCTATCCCTCCTCCCAGAAAAGGAATAGCAGAGCTTGGGACAGACTCCCATCAGAGTCCTCTGCTCTAACCATTAGATCACATTCTCTTCCAGGAGTAAGAGAAAGAAGCGTTGAAACTTTCCTGACTCAGGGAGATGGGGGGAAAAGACGAGGAGGAGAACAAAAAACCTCACCGGAAGCAACAGAACCAAACTGGAATTTGGAAATTTCTTCCACACCCGGAACTGACCTTCATGAGTCAACTGTGGTCTCCGGCTCGGACTGGTTACTGAATGCTCAGCTCACCTGGGTTTGAAATTCTTGAGTACTGCTTCAGAGATATCCCCTGGCAAGACAAACACTCTGAAAAAGCAAAGTAAACAGCTAGACAGGGCTACTCAATACACACCTCTGGGCCAGCTCTTCCTCCTAAGCACTGTGTTCTTGCGGGGCCATTGATTTGAAGTGGGGAACTATAAAGCCCCTTCCCTGCCGACGTGCCAGATTAGCAATCATTCTACTGCAACAAGATTGCAAAACAAGCGCTTCTATCAGTGCAATGACTGGAAGTGGAGGCTGATCATGTAACTTTAATTGCATTGGGCTTCTTTCTGTCTCCATTTCCAACCTCTCAGCCCCTTCCAGAGGGGCTGATAACATCTTCAACCAAGCTAGCAGGATGGCGAGCAAGCAGCTTTCCCTGAACAGACAATACTCCAATCGTTAGCAAGACCATGACCGGGGAATTAGGTTGGTGGCACACGTGAGCCATTGGTAAGATGCACCATATCCACAAGTCTGCTCTTTCACCCAGCACTGTGACAGATATACTGACCCTGTGCTGGGCTGTCCCCTGCTAGACTGCACTGGTATGGAGCCTTTGCAGTGGAAGTGAAACCAGGTGTTTTTAAAGCCTGTAGTTTGCTATGAACAGAGTTTGAAAAGCTCAATCTAGCAATGTGACCAAAATGACAATTAACAGCTGGCCCAGGGGCTTGGCAGTGAGCAGGGCCGGATTAACTCTCCGGTGGGCACGGGGCTATTAGATTTTGTGGGGCCCCTGTATACAAATATTTTTCCTGGGAGGGAGTTTGGTGCAGGACGGGGCTGGTGCAGGGGATTGGGGTGCAGGAGCGGGCGCGGAGTCTGGGAGGGAGTGCAGGAGAGGGATTCTGACCTGGGGCTCGGGTGGAGGAGGGGGTGCGAGGTGCAGGCTCCGGCCAGGAGGTGCTTACCACAGGCGGCTCCTGGCCAGCGGCGCAGCAGCAGGGCTCAGCCAGGCTGCCTGCCTGCCATAGCCCCACGCTGCTCCCAGAAGCGGCTGGCTCCTAGCACGTCTCTGCGGCCCCTGGCGGGAGGGGGACAGGGTGTCTCCGTGCGCTGCCCACGCCCGCAAGTGCCGCCCCCGTAACTCCCATTGGCTGGTTTCCAGCCAATGGGAGCTGTGAGGGCGGTGCTGGGGGCGGGAGCAGCGTGCAGAGCCGCCACCCTCCTCCCCCCCGCCAGGGGCTGCAGAGACGTGCCAGCAGCCAGCTGTTTCCGGGAGCAGCGTGGGGCCATGGCATGGCAGCCTGGCTGAGCCCTGCTGCGCCGCGGGACTTATAGAGGCTCGGAGTTGGAGATGGCTGCCTGTGATTTATTTTTGCGGGGCCCCCCTTGAGCTGGGGTCCTGGGCTGCAGCCCCTAAAGCCCCTGCTTTAATCCAGCCCTGGCAGTAGAATAAGGTTTAGGAGTGACCCTGGATCTCCATGAGGGATGAAGCATGGGGTACACAGCTCTTGTCTAGTGCCTCAGCATCAGTGTTAGTTGCCCAGTCATTGGCCAAGCCCAGCAATTGCAGCTCTGAGGGAGGAGGGAGGGGGTTGAGGTAAAGAATGAAGAAGGTGAACCAGCGCAATGGGGATGGGCACAGCCTGCCTTAGCACTTAAAAACATAAGAGCAGCCAGACTGGGTCAGATCAAAGGTCCATCTAGCCCAGTATCCTGTCTTCTGACAGTGGCCAATGCCAGGTGCTTCAGAGGGAATGAACAGAACAGGGAATCATCAAGTGATCCATCCCCTGTCGTCCACTCCCAGCTTCTGGCAAACAGAGCCTATGGACCGTCAGAGCATGGGGTTGCTAATAGCCATTGATGTACCTATTCTCCAGGAACGTATCTAATTCGTTTTTGGATCCCGTTATAGTTTTGGCCTTCACAATATCCCCTGGCAACGATTTCCACAGGTTGACTGCATTATGTGAAGAAGTACTTCCTTTTGTTTGTTTTAAACCTGCTGCCTAGTAATTTCATTGGGTGACCCCTGGTTCTTGTGTTATGTGAAGGAATAAATAACACTTCCTTATTCACTTTCTCCACACCAGTCAAGATTTTATAGACCTCTATCATATCCCCCCTTAGTCGTCTCTTTTCCAAGCTGAAAAGTCCCAGTCTTATTTATCTCTCCTCATATGGAAACTGTTCCATACCCCTAATCATTTTTGTTGCCCTTCTCTGTACCTTTTCCAATTCCCATCTATCTTTTTTGAGATGAGGCGACCAGAACTGCCCGCAGTATTCAAGATGTGGGCGTGCCATGGGTTTGTACAAAGGCATTATGATATTTTCTGTCTTATCATCTATCCCTTTCCTAATCGTTCCTAATATTCTGTTCGCTTTTTTGCCTGCCGCTGCACATTGAGTGGATGGTTTCAGAGAACTATCCACAATGACTCCAAGATCTTTCTTGAGTGGTAACAGCTAATTCAGACCCCACCGTTTTGTATGTATAGTTGGGATGATGTTTTCCAATGGGCATTACTTTGCATTTATCAACATTGAATTTCAGCTGCCATTTTGTTGCCCAGTCACCCAGTTTTGTGAGATCCCTTTGTAACTCTTCGCAGTCTTATGTTCTTATGTTCATTAATAAGCTTTATAGTAAACGAAGTGAATTTCGAAGGGCAGCAACGCGACTCTGGTCAGCTCCGCAGCAAAGAGGCTAGACGGTATTTCTATCCACGAACAGCTCCTGTAGCAATGCCCTCTCTGGCGTTATTACTTATTCCAGGTCTGTTTATTGGATCTCATTTCCTGAGGCAGAGTCAATTGACTAGGGAGATGGAGAATCTCATTTTGCTCTTGAAGATCAACACAATTAGCCAATCAATTAGCCAAGGGGGGAGGGATAGCTCAGTGGTTTGAGCATTGGCCTGCTAAACCCAGGGTTGTGAGTTCAATCCTTGAGGGGGCCACTTAGGGATCTGGGGCAAAATCAGTACTTGGTCCTGCTAGTGAAGGCAGGGGACTGGACTCGATGACCTTTCAAGGTCCCTTCCAGTTCTAGGAGATGGGATATCTCCATTAATTTATTTATTAATACTCTGAGCTTCTGGGTTCTAACCAAACTCGCTTCTCCCAGCAAGAGTCATAGAGACGACTGTGAAATGAAACATGTGCAAAACTTGAAGTCCCTTCCCTTTTGCGTAGGCAGGAGACGGTGGGGTATCCGGGTCACCTGATCGGGCCCAACATTTCTTAGAACAAGCATGTGACAAAGCAGCAATCCCGGCATTCTATTTCTTACCCCGGAAACACAGAGGTAACCAACACAGCTTGCGCTATAATCAATAGTGCTATTGTCCAGATATCTGCTCTCATATTAGCAGGCTCTCCCTGAATAGCTTATTACCACCTGAGAAACAATTTTCACTGATGTCAAAACAGCCTGGAGAGAGACAGATGCATGTTCATGGTGCACCAGAACAGGAGCCTTGATTACAGGATGTTGAACCCACAGAGGGTAGAAGTTGTACAGCTTGGAACAGAACACAAAGCCCCGACATTTTTAAGCATTCAAGCAACAGAGTGGAATCTGAGGCTTACAGCTTCTCTGTCTCATTACTCATGTCCAGGCTCCATCTACTTAGGAGCTCTCCTGAGCTCCCCCTATGTCATTTTCTTCCATTAGAACTGTCCTGTTCCAGGGTGTCCTACACATGTGGATTTTCAAACCCAAGCGACTTCGTTTAGGTATGCTCTTTCTGACAGACAGATTGGACTCCAGGCACCAATCGTTTGCACTGTATCTATACAAACAGCCCTGTTGCAGCCAGACATGAACTGGAGATTGGTTTTAACTTGTGCTGGTGACACCTGTTTGCATGTACTAGACAGCAGCCTCTTAACTGGCCATCGCACACATGGTTGGCATCTTAAATAAGGCCTGAAACACACCCTAGTCTTGACAGCTGGGTCTGAGTAGCCTGCTATTGGTAGTTTATCAGATACAGATGATCAAGACTTCAGGGTGTCACATGACTGCAATGGAGAGCGTTCCCGATGTTACAGAGTCACAAGTTCTTCAGCACAACAGAGGCACAGATTCCACGGGAGAGAAAACAAGCAAGGCTGGACACTACAGGAAGAACAAGCTAACTGGTTTGCAGGAGTCTGTTACTGCTAGCTAGTAAAACTAGAATAAAGAAATCTGACCAACATCAAGATGGCTAAAAATCAGGCTTCTGCAAATCATGTAGGTACTAACATGTCTCTTTACAGAAAGAAGCAGCCTTTGATTTTTCATCAATCTGATCAGCACTGAAGGAATCTTTCATAGAATCCCAGCAGCTAGAGATGGTTTCTCTCTCTCAATTTCATTCCACTATTCCTAGTCACGCCCCTGTCTGTCACACCAAGTAGTAATTCTTCTACCGTCTTGGTGTTTGCTTCCTTCAAAGTTCCCCTCGTTAGCCATCCCTTAGCCAAACAATACAGATTAAAGCAACCAAGAGTCCTGTGGCACCTTATAGACTAACAGATGTATTGGAGCATAAGCTTTCGTGGGTGAATACCCACTTCGTCAGACGCTCCAATACATCTGTTAGTCTATAAGGTGCCACAGGACTCTTTGTTGCTTTTCACAGATCCAGACTAACACGGCTACCCCTCGGATACTTAATACAGACTAAGCACTTTTAACATCGCCTCACAGGCAGGGCTGGTGCAAGGAAGTTTCGCGCCCTAGGTGAAACTTCCATCTTGCGCCCCCCCCCCCAGCTAACCCCGCCCGGGGAGCCCCTCCCCACGGCAGCTAAACCCGCCCGGGGAGCCCGCCCCAGCTTACCTCCGCTCCGCCTCCTCCGCTGAGCACGCCGGCGCCGCAATTCTCCTCCCCTCCCAGGCTTGCGGCACCGATTGGAGGAGAATTAGAGCGGGGGCTATGTGCTCAGCGGAGGAGGCGGAGCGGAGGTGAGCTGGGGCAGGGAGCGGTTCCCCTGTGCGCCCCCCCCCGTTACGGCGGGCGGCCATCCCCGCGCCCCCCCACCCCAGCTCACCTCCACTCCACCTCCTCGCCTGAGCAGGCTTTTAGGCGCCCTCAATCACTAGGCGCCCTAGGCAGCCGCCTAGTTCGCCTAGTGGTTGCACCGGCCCTGCTCACAGGTTAGTCTCTACAGACCTCTTCATTATTTTTGTTGCTCTTCTCTGAATTCCCTCCCGTTTGTCTGAATCTGTCTGGTGATATGATATCCTGGACTGAATCTAAAATGAATATGAAACAGCCAAGGAATGCCAAGAGCTTGCTGTTCAAATGCCATGTCTTTATCCCAGACAATGGGTTTCCATTCTCCGGATTACTCTGAAGACTGCTGACCAGCCATGGTAGATCAGAGGCAGTGAGACCAAAGGATGTCAGTTACCGCTCACTGTACCAGATTCACAGCAATACAGTTACAACTCCACCTGACAAGCCATCCTCATCATGAGAAAAGGTTTGCACCAGCAGTCTGGAGAACTAGTGCAAATGTTCAAAATACCATTGCTGCTTTCTCCACTAGCAGATGTTCACATGAGCTTCCAAACGTTCTCTAACAGATACAGTGAGTAGGCTTAATTTTAGACGCCTGTATAACTTAACACACTTGTGACTGAAAGATCCCCTCTGCATTAGGACACGGCAGTAGATATTTCAAAAGAGAACGCCTGAAATGACAAATATACTTGGAAGACATAAAAGGCGATTCTTTGATGAGTTTTGCTTTTAGCAATCTGTGTTGAACTATACTATTAGCAGATAGTCTTCCCAACTGCACCTTCAAACAAATATTAGAAGCCTGTGAATGTCCTTGGAGGGTGACTGGAAGAGAAGTTCTCAAGCTGTGGGGAGCATGTTTCCACCCCTAGGGGTTGGTGAGACTTTCTAGAAGGAGTGTATAAAGTACCTGAACTGTCCCGGTATATTTATGGCTAATTTGTAAGCACCTTTGTCATCAATTATTGTCCAACTGTTTTTTTTAAACAGGCTGCCTTTGGCTTCAGAAAGCTTGAGAACCCCTGGGTTACACTTGCACGAAGAGGTTCTCCTGGAATATTTCTCCTTCCGCAACATCTATTGCGAATGATGGGAACAATGTGTTATTTCTTGTTTTCCAACATTCATCATGGTTAGCTGGATAGACAACGTTAATAACGTTAATGACTGTATACAGCAGAAGTTATCCTTGATGAAGGACTCAGATGCCCTGATCCTTAGCTGTGTTCCAGCTGTTTCACACCACTCCACTGGCACAAAACGGCTGTGTATCTTGCCATGAGAGGATCACTCCAGTGCAGCAGGATCCTCTGGTGACATATAGCTGGTTTAGCAGCCAGCATAGGGAACAGTACCCGCAGAGAGGGGATGTGGTCCTATTTACATTCCCTTCAACCAGCACAATTAGCAGCTGCTCTAACTAACATCAGGGGACTGGGCCAACACACGGCTGGTGCAGGATCAGGGGAACACAAACATGGCTGAAGATTGCATTTGCGCGTGCACAAACCCTCTGTGCACACCTTGGCTGCAGCTGAAGATCTGGGCTACAGTGCACACAGAATGGATGAAACATGGACAATAAGTAAGCAGCAGCTTGACATTAATAAAACCTTGTACAGATGATTGACTACAGGTGATTCTTGCAAAGGGGAGCAGAAGGTACAGGATATATCTTGAAGCTACACTTTCTCTAGAGTCACCTCCCTTTTTGTGAGGGGCCTACAAGAGTGTAAGGTCTTTTCATAAGTCAAAAGGTTTCAAGTGAAACCTTCTGGACGTCATAACGAGGTGTAAATCACTCAATGACTCTTGTTAGTAGAGGATTCTTGGTACAATACACAAAAATACTAGTTCCCAAGGTCAACAGCATGAGCGGAAGGGACCAGAGCACTTTGCTACCCATAGATTATTACCGTAAGACAACAAAATGTCTCAATTGAAGAGGTTATAAAAAGCCCCAGCCCTTTTTGAGCTGGCCTGTAGGCACGGATCACAAACTGGGCTGCCGAGGCTGTTCGGCATTTGCAGGGCTAGTAAAAGCCACAGTGAAGTCGCTCCGTAGTCAGTACAAAGGCAAACACACAGCAAGTGCTGAGGATTCAAAGACCCACAGACTTTAAGGTCAGAAGGGACCTTCACGAGCATCTAGTCCAGGGGTTTTCAACCTTTTTTTCTGGAGACCCAGTTGAAGAAAAGTATTGATGCCTGCGACCCAACAGAGCTGTGGATGAGGGGTTTGGGGTGTGGCTGTGGCAGAGGGTTGGGTGTGGGGATGCAGGCTGCAGGGTGGGGCCAGGGGTGAGGGGATCAGGGTGTGGGAGGGGGCCCTGGGCTGGGGCAGGGGGTTGTGGTGCGGGAGGGGGTCAGGGCTCTGGGCTGGGGGTGCAGACTTTGGGGTGGGGCCAGGGATGAGGGGTTTGGGGTACAGGAGGGGGCTCTGGGTTTGGGGTGGGCTCAGGGCTGGGGATTGGGGTGCAGGAGGGGGTCAGGGCTCTGGGCTGAGGGTGCAGGCTCTGAAGTGGGGCTGAGGATTGGGGCGCGGGGTTGGGGCGCAGGCTTACCATGGGCGGCTCTCAGTCAGTGGCGCAGCGGGGCTGCTAAGGCAGGCTTCCTGCCTGGCACGGCGGACCGCGCTGTGCCCTGGAAGTGGCCAGCAGCAGGTCTTGCTCCTAGGCCGAGGCACACAAGCGGCTCCACGCAGCTCTCGCCCACAGGCACCGCCCCCCAGCTCCCATTAGCCGGCCCCATGTCCCCCCTGCCTAGGAGCCAGACCTGCTGCTGGCTGCGTCCAGGGCGCAGCGCGGTGTCACAACAGGTAGGGACTAGCCTGCCTTAGCCAGGCACCACCGCCAACGTGACTTTTAATGGCCCGGTCGACGGCGCTGACCAGAGCTGCCGCGACCCAGTGCCTTCCATTCCGCAACCCAGAACTGGGTCGCGACCCGCAGTTTGAAAACCACGGATCTAGTCTGACCTCCTGCACGCCACAGAACCTCCCCCACCCACTCCTGAGACAGCATTTGTCAAAATAAAGGTGATGAACCATGTCAATTCTAGGCAGGTTCCAGACAGTCATTAACCTCCAAATGGGACGGTCCATGGGGTCAGTTCAATCAATCATGTCGTGTAACTGGGAGGAATCCGGCTGGGCTGGAACCGGCCCTGTAGAACGGAGAGCCTAAGCCATGGAGGCCGGCACGCTGAGCCAGCCCACCCCAAGGGAGGGTTCCAGTTCTCATGATATTACTGAGAGTGCCCGGACTTGGGCTGCTGCTGCCGGCAGCCTCCCAGTGAAGCCAGAAGCTGCAGCATCAGACGGCCCAGGGGGAAAGCCACTCTGAACGGCTGCCTTCACCACTTCTCTCCTGGGGAAGAACAGGCAATCAGAGCAGCTGCAGGATCCAGGCAAAGCTCATCCCCTCGGAGCAGAGAGAAGTTTTGGGGTAGGGGCAGAGGAAGGAGAGGGAGCAGCAGATACCACGGCCACAGGATGGGGGGGGAGTAGAGTCCAGAAGAGGAAGGAAGATCTGCTACCACCTCCCCACTCCTCTCTTATGAAAAATGAGTCAGCTGATCTCTCTTCTTCCTCTCTGTCCCTTCAACACCAGGCCTGGGAGAAGGAGACGAACACACTGGAGCTGGTCCCAAAGCCTGGTGGAGGGGGGAAGAACCACTGAAGCTGCCCTTCTCCCTCCCCGCTCACCCCTCTCCCAAGCCCCGGGGGTGAAAAGCCGCCACAGCTGCAGGAGGAGCAGGACTGCTGGGGGGAAGGGGTAGATGTGGGGCGTGGAGGGGGTGCTGAGTCGATGTAGGTCTGGGGCAGAGATTTGACTGACGCAGGGCTGAGGGGCAGAGAATTGACAGAGGGCTGGAGGGGACAGAATTAAAAATGGGCAATTTGGGAGCTTGGAGAGCAGTGGGAAGCCCCCTGCACCATCAGGCAGTGGTGTGATCTGATCTCAGGTGGGTCTTTCAGTGAGAGCTCCTGCAGCACAGGTAGGCAACGCTGCCATTGTCACACCACGCCTGGAGACGGATCCAAAACCACGATTTGGGCCCTTGCTCGTGATTTCTTAACTTTTGAAGATGGCAGCACTGGAAATCCACATCCTGGCACCAAGTTTGAGCCAGGCAGATATCAAAATCCTCCTCTGCAATGGAGCCTGCAGCTACCAGGATGGCACAGAACTCTGATAATGGGACACATTTGGGTCACTGGTTTGAATGTGATCAAGATCATCACTGATTGCACGTGGCTACCAGCTGATGGTTGGTCAGGAGCATATATGAAATCTAGGCATTTAGACTGCGTTCATTTGTTACTGTACTGTGTGTACCCAATTGGTGGTCTCCATCCAGTGCCCCAGTACATAGGATTACCATGGCAGGGGGGCAATTCCTACAGAGAAGCCAAAGACTGATCTGCTCTGTCACCTCTAAAAGTGCCGCACCTATCCCAGGGTCGAGGCACCTAGTGAGGAAGCTTACGGTGTCACCGACTGCACGCGGCTGTGCAGAGATCTTCAGACCTCGGCGGTGATGGCCTTGTGGCTTTGGCAAGCCCTACATTCATTTTAAAAAAACAATCATCCATAAATTGCCACAATTAACATAATTCCTTTCTTGAGCATGGCCCTCTGAGCTGGCAGTAGGGTGCACATGCCTGCTGGGGCCTGCCAGGTGTTAGGGAGAGAAGCAGGAGCAGCTAAAGAGAAATAATGAAATCACTAAGCTGTCCAAATAATCTCCAGAAAAACTAACCTATCTTCCTTTGAATGAACTGGTATCTAATAGGGAAGACAGAGCTGACAAACTACAGCCAGTAAATCAACCCATCACTCACAATTCCCCCAGATATTTGATTTGAAACAGTAGACAATTCTACACTCCCGAAGGCAATGCCCGTCATACAGCGCCGATTAAGGAGAAAGGTCATACATACAGCATTCTTGCTCCAGTTACAAGTGGGGGCCTATTCTGCCAGTGCTGGGCCCTCTCAACAAGTCAGTGGGCGTCAAGGGCATTTGGCACCCCTCAGGATGAAGCCGACAATTTACATTTCTTTAACTCTGAATCTCTGCCCATCCTTCTGTACGTTTGGGGTGCGAGCCTGTGCCATTGCAGTCAACAGCAAAACTCTCCTGGCCTTTAATGATGCAGAATTGGCAGGCGAAATATACCAACAATTGCCATGCTTGGCCATTCACACAAGTGTGGTATTGTGTCATTGTGGTGTTTCCCCCTCATTTTACATACCTAAGACACACAACTCCTCTTGGCAAATTAACATTCTTCCCCCAGGATTTTAAAAAGATAGTTTAACAAGGCCCTTCTTGTGATCCACTGATCTATGTCCTGTCGCTTTTCTTAAATGAGCTGTAACTTTGTAAATTACTCTTGCCAATCAAGTTGACTCCCTTACATTTTTCACCTACCGATGATACTTTGGCACATGATCATTAATTACTTCATTGAGGGGGAGGGGAATAAAGAAATATCCTTGCCTCCTTTCCAGGGCTTGACAAATCCACTTCCCAGTGGGATGCTCTCCCAGGTAAATGAACGGGCCTCCACTACCAATTTCTGTACAATTTACTGGCTACTTTCATTCTGAAAAAGCCCGAGGGCCTGGTCCTGATCTCACACCAGTGAAACTCAAAAGTCCACTGAAGGCAACAAGTAACACTAGTATAAAATCTGAATCAAGCCCTGTCTGTCTACCCCTTATGGTTGTGAAGCTAACACACTGAATGTGCCCTGATGCAGGACGTCCCAGTCAGCAGCACAGACTCTCCAGTGTCTCCGCCCTTGACCCATGGTTTCCCAATGTGAAGCTGACAAAAATCTGGTCACATTTCACTGTTGCTATTCAGAACCTGTAGGAAGCAGTAAAACTAAGACGCATCAGGTCAATTTCAAGTTGTTGCTTAGGAAGTTATGAGGCAGGCATTGGAGCTATTGGCCCTAGATTTCACTGGTGCTTTTCACTCCTACTCATCATTTGTTTCAGCCTTTGCATGCTGGGTGTAGTCCTGGCTATTTTGTATACATCAAACTGGTGGGAACATTAAAGTAAGCTTTCTGTATGGCTAGAAGGCTCAGAATGGTTTTGAAACCAGAGATCCAATACTCTCTTACTGATATTGAAACCCATGCTACACAGTACGACAATTCAGAATGATTAGCAGCCTTGGTCAGGAAAGACCAGGACTAGAAAAGCCGAGGACGATAGAGATCTGAAAATTCACCTTAAGCCTGACCTCCGTCTGGGCCTTGTCAGGGTCTAGAAGGGTGCTACCTGATTTCCAGCAGGCAGGGAATTAACTAGCTGTTCTGATCTCACTCGAATGTACACTGTGGAGTAAAACAGGAAGGCTGGAGACTGAGGGCCCAAGTCAGACACCAATGAATTCAGGAAGCTCTGTAAAAATAGCTATCTGGTAACTGGAGGAGAGTGATGTCTTGGAGGAAGTAGCGCTCCATATGCAGTGGTTAGAGGGCTGAGTTGTAGCCCAAGTTGGGACTTTTGCTATTTGACTGTGGTCGGTTTGTTATAACTTGTGCACGTCAAGGCTGGGTCTACACCGGGGGGGGTTGGTTTGGAAATTAATTCCACTGTGGCCAACACCACTGCCGCTCGGCTGGCTGGAGTCCCAGGGCACTTGTCCGCGTTTAACAACGTCTCCACCTGCTCGGCGCAGGACAACACGGTATTACAAACACCACCGACCGGGGACGTCCTGCCTACACTGACCCGCCACGGCTGGCGCCAGCGATGAAGCCGCACACCTGGGAAATCTGTCAAAGCCCAGCCCAGCCCTCGTGTAAACAACAGCCCGAGGGGGAGGGCAAATGGCTGGGGAAGCGCTTGGGGGTGGCGAGGGCCGGCGACGGGGGCGAAGCTGACCCCACAGACTGTGCTGCAGCCGGTACTGGGAGCCGGGGCAGGGCGGGGGGCAGCGGCCCGGGATGCTGCGGGAGACGAGGCCCCGGCCCCGGCCGCTCTCACCTTCTTGACGGACAGCGAGATGTTCTCCAGGATCCGGTCCTTCACCTCCCCGGGCTCCATGGCGCTGCCCCCGGCGGCCGCTCGCTTCCTCCCCCGCCGGCCCGGCGGCCTCAGCCGGTCGCCGCCTCCCCGCCAGCCGCCCGGGGGCTCCGTCCTGCCGGCTCGGGGGGCCCCTGCCCCGCCCTCAGCTGAGCCCCGGCGCGCTCATCGCAGGCCCCGGCCCCTCGGCCCGCTCCGCCGTGTGCGGGGAGCCCGGCCCGGCGCAGGGGAGGCAGCAGCGCCGCGGCCGCACTCGTGACGGGGCCGGAGCTGGAGGGCGGGGAGACGCGGCGGCAGAGGCGGGGGCAGGCGGCGGCTTCTCCCAGCCAGAGCCAGCCCCCTGCCGGGGAGCGGAGAGCCCCTGCCCGGGCCGGGCCCCCGGCAGCCCCCGGGCTCCGCAGGGTGGGGGCGCGGGGACCCCCGGGGCGGGCCCCGCGTCCCCGGCCGAGCTCTCCGCCGGGTCTCTGCTTGGGCTATTGTCCGCCTGGCTGGGCCCATGCTCCCAAATCCTCACACGGGGGGCCGGGGCCGGCTCCGTACACCCCTAGCTCAGAAAACCCCGCGGTGGTCTCGGGGGGCTTCGGAGTGAGGGGCTCCAGCTGCCCTTTGGTAAGCTGAAGAGCGGGGCTCCAGGAGCCCAGTCCCTGCGAGGCGACGATGTAGTCAGGGAGGTCACGGCCATCAAATTCTGGGACTTCTAGGGCTTCAGGAGGAGGAGGCCAGACTTCGCGCCCCTGCCCTGCAACTGCAGCCCCAGCCCCTTGGCTTCCTCCGGGGGCTGCAGCTGGGGCTACGCGGCCCAGTCCCACGACATCCCGGGCGTGGCGAGGGCCGTGTGCCCCAGCCCTGCGGTGTCCCGGCCTTGGCAGGGCCACAGCGAGGTCTGCATGCCCCAGTCCCACGGCATCCCAGGCGTGGTGAGGGCCGTGTGCCCCAGCCCTGCGGTGTCCCGGGCTTGGCAGGGCCACAGCGAGGTCTGCATGCCCCAGTCCCACAGCATCCTAGGCTTGGCGAGGGCCGTGTGCCCCAGCCCTGCGGTGTCCTGGGCTTGGCAGGGCCACAGCGAGGTCTGCATGCCCCAGTCCCACGGCATCCCTGGCTTGGCGAGGGCCGTGCACCCCAGCCCTGCAGTGTCCCGGGCTTGGTGGAGTCTGCATTTTTAGTAAAATAACGCACAAGTCACGGGCTCTGTGAATTTTTGTTTATTGCCCGTGACCTGTTCGTGACTTTTACGAAAAATAACCATGAAAAAAATCTTAGCCTTAACTATAAGGCATATGTTCTAATCCTTTAATCATTATTGTGGCTCTTCTCTAAAACCCAAATCTTTCCCCTTTATCAACATCCTTCTTGAATTGTGGCCACCAGAGCTGGAGACAGTATTCCAGCAGTGGTTGCACCAGTGCCAAATTCAGAGGTAGAGAAGTTTTTACCTCTACTGCGGATTCCCTTGTTTATGTATCCAAGGATAACCTTAGCCCTTTGGGGCACTGTGTCACCCTGGGAGCTCATGTTCAGCTGATTGTCTACCATGATCCCCAACTCTTTCACAATCCCGGCTTCCCAGAGTCCCCCATCCTGTAAGTAGGGCCTACATTTTTGCTCCCTAGATGTATACATTTAGCTATATTAAAATGCATATTGTTTGCTTGCACCCAGTTTATTATTCTGTATTAGTGATCTGTGTTCTTAATTATTTACTATTTCCCCATTTTTGTGTCACCTGCATATTTTATTAGTGATGATTTTGTTTTCTTCCAGGTCATTGAATGTTAAATAGCGTAGAGCCAAGAACGGATCCTTGCTGGACCCTATGAGAAACCCACCTGCTCGCTCATGATTCCCCATTTACAATTCCATTTTGAGACCGTTCAGGTAGTTACATGTAATGTTAATTTTATATCATTCTGGTTTTTTAAATAAAAATGTCATGCAGTACCAAGTCGAATGCCTTACCAAATTTGTAATCTCATAAAAAAAAAAATCATGTTACTTTAACAGGCTCTATTTTCCATAAACCCATGTTGATGGGGCATTAATTAATTACCTTCCTTTAATTCTTTATTAATTGAGTCCCATATCAGCTGCTACATTATCTTGAGCAGGAGCCATGTCAGACTGATAGGCCTATATGGGTCATCCCGTTTACCATTTTTAAGTATGGGCACAACATTTGCTTTCATCCAGTCTTCTGGAACTTCCCCCGTGTTCAAAGGTTGATTTAAAATCAACAATAATGGCTCAGTGAGCGCCTCAGCCAGCTCTTTTAAAACTCTTAGATGCAAGTTACCTGGACCTGCAGATTTAAAAATGTTTAACTTTAGTGGCTGCTGTTTAACAACCTCCTGAGATACCAGTGGAATGGAAGGAGTGTTATTATCATTATATGATAGACTACATAATCCATTTCCCCCCAAAATCCAGAACATTATTATTTATTAGACACCTCTGCCTTTTCTGCATCGTTATTGATAAATCTACCATTTCCATCTGGTAATGGACCAACACCATTGCCAGGATTCTTTTTTGTTCCTAATATACTTTAAAAACTCCTTATTGTCTTTAATTCTGCCAGCCATAGATTTCTTGTTGCGTTCCTTTGCTTCTCTTATCAATTTTCTACAACTTCTAGTTTCTGAAATATATGTATTACACCTCTACCTTGATATAATGCTGTCCTCGGGAGCCAAAAAATCTTACCGTGTTATATCGAACTTGCTTTGATCCGCCGGAGTGCGCAGCCCCGCCCCCCCGGAGCACTGCTTTACCATGTTATATCAGAATTCGTGTTATATTGGGTCGCGTTATATCAGGGTAGAGGTGTACTTTCAACTTTCCCTTTATTCCATTTGTTGTTTTTTAAATTTTTTTATATATACTTTCACTTCCCCTCTAAACCAATAAGGCCTTCTTCCACGATGGTAGCTTTTGAGTCATATAGTAAAATGTTCTTAAAAATAATTCCCAATTATCATTCACATTTTTCTGATTACTTTCTTCCTCCCAGCTGATTTGGCTGATATCGGTTTTCAGTTTTGTGAAATTGGCCCTTTTAAAGCACAAAGTATACTGTGACAAAGCTCTGTCCTTGTCTCCATGGGTCCTGCATTTCCTGACGGATTTTGCTAGCCTCAGAGGCTCACTGTGACCCTCCACGTAGCCCTTCTCTCTCTAGAGACAAGGGTCGCAGCTTTCTGAGCCATTTTCATCATAAGCCAGCAAGGGAGGTGAGGAGAAGCAACACTCCCTCGCACAGTCTCTGTTGTCTCCCAGTCTCAGTGATTAATCAGGGGGGTAAAGGGGGGAGCCCAGGCCCGCCCTCGACTCCGGGCTCCAGCCCAGGGAGCCTAATAGTATCAGCTATGGTAGCTGACCTTTTAGAAACAGGACACATACAATTCCCTGGGCTACTTCCCCACTGCAGCCCCCACTTCCTCAAGCTCCACTTCACCCTTACCTCAGGGCCTCCTTTCTTGTGCCTGGTATGGTGTGTACTCCTCAGTCTCTCCAACAGCACAACTTCCTCCCACAGCTCCTGACATGCACGCCCACCTGACTAACTGGGAGGCTTTTAACTAGTTTCAGCCAGCCCGATTGGCTTCAGGTGTCCCAATCAACCTAGCTGTCTCCACTGCTTTCTGGGAGGATCTTAATTGGCCCCAGGTGTCTTGATTAACCTGGAGCAACTGCCATTTGGTTATCATGGTAACAGGGATTTGCTTAGCCTGGAGCTAACATACCTGTTCCTCACTACTTTCCTATAGCCATCTGGCCTTGCCCCATCACATATTTCCCCCTCCCCGCTCAACACCATAGAGTTGGGCAACTTGGGACGCCAGGCAGCGTGCTCATGACAGACCATCAGCGTTGCCGTGGTGGCATCCAGCCCTGTGCCGTATGTGGAACTGGAACGGTTGTAGGGATAAGAACCACCTGGTGACCCTTGCATTCTTTTCTTTATTCCACTGCATCCACTGGAGGGGTGCATGGTCCATCACGAGAGTAAATTGATGGCCTAAGAGGTAATAACGCAGTGTCTCCATGGCCCATTTGACAGCAAGGCATTCTCTCTCAACTACTGCGTATTTCTGTTCTCTTGGGAGCAGCTTTCTGCTTAGGTAGAGGATCGGGTGTTCCTCTTCTCCCACCATTTGTGACAGAGCCGCCCCCAACCCCACCTCGAAAGCATCTGTTTGTAAAATAAATTCCTTGTTAAAGTCCGGGGCTATGAGTACGGGGTCATTACAGAGGGCCATCCGAAGGTCTATGAATGCCCCCTCTGGTGCGTCAGTCCACTTCACCATGTCTGGACCTCGGGCCTTCACCAGGTCCGTTAGGGGACTTGCCCTAGTGGTGAAGTGGGGAATAAAAATCGGTAATAGCCTACCACGCCTAGGAATGCACGGACCTGCTTCTTTCGGGTCGGCCGAGGCCAGTTTTGAATTGCCTCTAGCTTATTCGTTTGGGGCTTCACTATGCCCCTTCCTACAATATACCCCAGGTACCTAGCCTCTGCTAGCCCTATGGCGCATTTAGCGGGATTAGCAGTGAGGCCAGCCCGCCTTAAGGTGCGCAGTACTGCCTCAACTTTCTCCAAGTGGGTTCCCCAGTCTGGCGGATGGATTATGACATCATCTAGGTACGCAGCTGCATAACTAGTATGGGGACGCAGCAGTTTATCCATGAGGTGCTGGAATGTGGCCGGGGCCCCATGTAGCCCAAAAGGGAAGACTGTGTACTGGAATAGCCCATCCGGGGTGGAGAACGCTGTCTTTTCTTTAGCTTCTTTAGTCAAGGGAATCTGCCAATACCCTTTTGTCAGATCCAGTGTAGTCAAGAATCGGGCACTACCCAGTCGGTCAGCCAGTTCGTCGATGCGTGGTATGGGGTATGCATCGAATTGGGATACTTCATTCAGTCAGCAAAAGTCATTACAGAATCTCATGGTACCGTCAGGTTTAGGAACTAGAACGATTGGACTGCACCACTGACTGTAAGATTCTTCAATAACCCCTAATTCTAACATTTTCTTTACTTCGGCCTTGATTTCTTCTCTTTTGGCTGCTGGGATTCGGTAGAGTCTCAATGTCACCTTGGCTCCGGGGATCGTGCGGATATGGTGATAGGTCTCAGTCGTCCGCCCCAGTTTTGTAGAGAACACATCTCGGTTGCAATTAATCATGTCGGCTGCCTCGATCTTTTGGATCGGCGTCAAGTCGGGTGATATCCTCACTTGCTCGTGTAAGTTATCCTCCTGGGGAAGGGTCTCCTGGGTGACTAAGCATGCCTCTCGATCATGCCAAGGTTTTAGAAGACTGATGTGGTAAATTTGCTCCGGTTTCCTGCGGCCTGGCTGCCGCACCTTATAGTTCACCTCTCCCACCGCTTTGATCACTTCGTAGGGTCCCTGCCACTGGGCCAACAGTTTACTTTCTGCTGTGGGCACCAGGACCATCACTCGATCCCCTGGTTGGAACCACCGAAGCTTTGCTTGGTGGTTATAATGGGTTTGTTGGGTCTCCTGTGCTTTCTCCAAGTGTTCCCGTACAATGGGCGTAATTCGGGCTATCCGATCCCTCATCTGCAGTACATGCTCGACTATGTTCCTTCCGGGATTTGGCTCCTCTTCCCAGGCTTCTCTGGCTATATCCAATATGCCCCGGGGGTGGCGCCCATATAGTAGTTCGAATGGAGAGAAACCCGTGGAGGCTTGTGGAACCTCCTGAATGGCGAACATGAGGTAAGGCAATAGGGTATACCAATCTTTCCCATCCCAGCTCACCACTTTCCTGATCATGGCCTTGAGGGTCCTATTGAACCTTTCCACAAGGCCGTCTGTTTGCAGGTGGTATACAGAGGTCCGTAGGGCTTGTACACAGAGCAATGATCAGAGATCTTTCATCAATTTGGACACAAAAGGTGTCCCTTGATCAGTCAATATGTCCTTGGGTAGCCCAACCCGGGAAAAGATCTGTACTAGCTCCTTAGCTATTGTCTTGGAAGCCGTGTTGCGTAGGGGGACGGCTTCCGGGTATCGGGTTGCATAGTCTTCTACAACCAGCACATGTTGGTGGCCCCGATCTGTCTTCTCTAGGGGCCCAACCAGATCCATGGCTATGCGTTCAAATGGTACCTCTATTATTGGAAGAGGTATCAAAGGGGCCCACAAGTGTGGGCGAGGGCTATGTAGCTGACACTCTGGACAAGAGGTGCAATATCGCTGGACATCTTCATGTACTCTTGGCCAGAAAAACCTCCGCAGGATCCGTGCCTGGGTTTTCTCTACCCCTAGGTGTCCTCCAAATAGGTGACTGTGGGCGAGGCTCAATATGGCTTTTTGATGTTTTCATGGCACCAGAAGTTGACGTATCTCTTGCTCCCGCATTTGTACCACGCAGTACAGGAGATCTTTCTTCACTATAAAGTAAGGTCCTAGACCCCGGACATCCCATCTATCTCGGCCACCTCTTTCCTGATGTTATCATATCTAGGGTCCTCTGCCTGGTCCCGTCCGAAAGTCTCTCTCCCGGGACTAACCTGCCCAAGCTCCCAGGGGCCGGCTTCTGCTTCTTCCAAAGGCTCGCCGCCGTCACGGCTAGGGCCAGTCTCCGGCTCACCTTCTGTGTTGGTAGTTTCTCTGATGGCTGCTCGTGTCCATCTGCCTACTAGGGCAGTCTTCTGGCCCTGGGTCAGGATCCAGGTTCCCAAAGCTTTTGCAGCCTTCCTCTCTTTTTTTGTCTTCTGGGTCTTTTGGGGGGCTAACAGATCCTGAGAAATCTCAGTGAATGTCAGGGGTTGACATTACCCCGGTGATGAGACGCTGCCCTCAGGGTCCCCACCTCCCTCCAGCCTCTCTGGGGGGAGTAAATTATCAAACCCTGGATCGTCCCTCCCAATGACTACAGGATATGGGAGTTTAGGAACTACACCCACTGTCACCTCAATGGGGTTCCCCTGAACCTCTATCTCCACCGGGATGGTGGGGTAATGGCTCACGGCCCCATGCACACACATCACTGCTATGTGTTTGGCTTGTAGCAACTGGCTACTTTTTACCAGCTTACCCGATATAAGGGTGATAGCACTCCCTGAGTCCACAAGCGCTGTAGTCTCTGCTCCATTTATCTTCACCGGCCTGGTGTAGTTATGCGGGGCTAATGTGATGCCCGCAAGGTGGATAAGGGAGCACGGGACCTCCCAATCCCCCAAGTTGCATTGCATAGGCTCCTCAGTGCTGGGACACTGTGCTACTATGTGTCCCCACTCCCCACATGCATAACATCTATAATTGCTTCTATTCACTCCCCTATCACAGGGTTAGGGGGTTTAGTCCCAGGGTTCCCCCCCACTCAGGCCAATCCCTTCCTTCTGGGATCCCTGCTGGTTTTTGGCCCCCCCCTCTTCCACCTAGGACTCCCCAGGGGTTTGGCTGCCCCACCTTCCAGGGTTGAGGGTTGAGTGCTTGCTTTGAAAGGGGCCTTCCTTGGGTAGTCAGGTCAATTCCCTGGCTGTCATGCGTCTTTCTACCAGCGTGATCATCTCGTCATAGGTGGACAGATTGTTCTGGTCTACACATTTGCGGAGATCTGGTGGCAGTCCTCGCATGTAATGGTCCATGACCAGGGTCTCCAAAATCTTCTCTGGGCTGCACACCTTGGGCTGTAACCACATCCATGCGAGGTGTATTAGGTTGAATAGCTGGGACCTCGGGGGTTTGTTCCCCTGGTATTTCCACTCATTGAGCCTCTGGGCCCGTTCTGCTGCCATCACCCCTGATTGAGCTAGAATCTCTGCCTTCAGCCGGGTATAGTCAGTGGCATCTGTGGCAGGCAAGTCAAAGTAGGCCTTCTGGGCCTCTCTGCACAAAAAAGGGGCAAGAATGCTGGCCCACTGCTCCTGGGGCCACGCCTCATGCTGAGCAGTCCTCTCGAATGAGAGGAGATATGCCTCTATGTCATCTTCCGACGTCATCCTTGGCAGACAACCAGTGGCCTTCAGGGTTCGCGTCCCATCAGACCCCCGGGCCTGGGTGGTGAGGATCTTCAGCTGGTCCACTACCTCTCGCAAGAGGGCATGATCTTGGGTTGCCTGGCCCATCAATAATTGATTGGTTTCCTGCTGTAGCCACATAGACTCCTGTTGCGCCATTGCCTGAACCCGGTTGCCCTCCTGCTGTGGTGCTCTGGCTTGTACCAGAGCTCTTACCACCTCCTTCATTGTGGTACAAAGCAAACAAACAAAACAAAATCCAAACCCCTAGTGCACCTTTTTTTTTTTTTTAACGTCCTTCTTCCGCCACGCTGTGAACGATGATCCCACTGCTAACACCAGTTGTGACAAAGCTCTGTCCTTGTCTCCATGGGTCCCACATTTCCTGGTGGATTTCGCTAGCCTCAGAGGCTCACTGTGACCCTCCACGTAGCCCTTCTCTCTCTAGAGGCAAGGGTCCCAGCTTTCTGAGCCATTTTCATCATAAGCCAGCAAGGGAGGTGAGGAGAAACAACCCTCCCTCACACAGTCTCTGTTGTCTCCCAGTCTCAGTGATTAATCGGGGGGGGGGAGGGGGGAGCCCAGGCCCGCCTTCTACTCCGGGCTCCAGCCCAGGGAGCCTAATAGTATCAGCTATGGTAGCTGACCTTTTAGAAACAGGACACATACAATTCCCTGGGCTACTTCCCCACAGCAGCCCCTACTTCCCCCTTCCCTCAGGGCCCCCTTCCTTGTGCCTGATATGGTGATGTGTACTGGTCAGTCTCTCCAACAACACATCTTCCTCCCACAGCTCCTGACATGCACGCTTCCCTGACTAACTGGGAGGCTTTTAACTTGTTTCAGCCAGCCCCTGATTGGTTTCAGGTGTCCCAATCAACCTAGCTGTCTCCACTGCTTTCTGGAAGGATCTTAATTGGCCCCAGGTGTCTTGATTAACCTGGAGCAACTGCCATTTGGTTACCATGGTACCAGGGATTTGTTTAGCCTGGGGCTAACATACCTGTTCCTCACTACTTTCCTATAGCCATCTGGCCTTGCCCCGTCACAATACATATGACTGGTTTGGACTTTATTCTGTTTGCACATTACAAATGTGATCAAGTCATGATCACTTGTACCTTGGCTACCATTAATTTTTAGCTCTGTGATCAGTTCCTCTTTATCTTGCAAGACGAAGTTTAATTTAGAATTCTGTTGGTTTAAAACAATTTTAGAGTTAGGTCATTGTAATCTATAATGTTTAAAAAATTCCAGGGATGTTTTAGTACTCATGGCTTGAGACTTCTGGCATATTGAAGTGTGGGCATCTCAGTCTATAAGCACCTACATGGGGAAAAATATTTAATAATGGGCTCTTCAATCTAGCTATAACACGACCAAATGGTTAGAAGTCGAAGCTAGACAAATTCAGACTGGAACTAAGGCGTACATTTTTAACAGTGAGCATAATTAACTGCTGGAACAATTGACCCAAGGGTGTGGTGGATTCTCCATCACTGACCATTTTTAACTCGAGATTTGAGGTTTTTCTACTAGAGCTGCTCTACTTATTATCTTGGGGCAGTTCCATAGCCTGAGTTATATAAGAGGTCAGGCTAGATGATCACAAAGGTCCCTTCTGGCTTTGGGATCTGTGAATCTAAGATGACGTTTTTACTAGCAGAAGGCAGCATGAGATCGAGTGGTAGGAAGCTGAAGCTAGACATATCCAGACTAGAAATAAATGAAGTGAGGGTAATTAACCATTGAGACAATCTACCTGCGGCTCTGATGGCTTCTCTGTCACTTGCAAGCTTTAGATCAAGATCAGGGTGTCTTTGCAAACAATACGCTATAGCTCAAACAGAAATTAGAGGCTTCACGCTGAAATTACTGGGCGAGGTTCTCTGGCCCGTGCTATGCAGGAGGTGCTACTAGACGACCAATGCCATCTTATTCACAGAGCAGGGATGGTGCAAGTTAATGGCAGGGCTAGCTTCCTCCCCAGCCGCCAGGCCTCCATCCACCAGAGCTACCTCGAAGAGGGAGAAAGGAGTTCTGTCTCTTGGGTCTGCTTCCCTTGTAGCCTCTCTGCTAAGGCTGTGAACAGGGGAGCCACTTGGTGCCATCTGTCACAGTCATTTGAGAGACATGGATACTTGTCCACTAACAATTGGCCTGAGCCAACCAACTACTTTTCTGTCAGTTAGCGTCCAGTCCTGCAAGGTTCTGGACACCCCCAACGTTTATCAACTCTGCTGGGAGTCAGAAGAACTCAGGATCTCATGGGATTAAGCTCTTACCGACCTGTGTAGATTTTGTACTATGGACTAGAAGTAAAAAGGACTGGATCCCGTTACCAATCTGCAGCAAGTCGATTCCCTCTTCCCCCCCCCTCCCCCCGCCCCGCTTGTATAATAATGACCTGTTCAAAACCAAAAGTCATTTGTTTGAGACACAGTAAAGTGCAATGACACGAGAGATCAGGGAGTGGGCTGCTTAGGCGCTTCTGGGCTGATGCTAGTTGTTCTTATAAAGAAAAATATAATTGAAGTTTCTTTTGGAAAATAGCACGGACTAAAGGTCATTTGCTATAGGGCAGGAAAATCATTTAAAATAAAACCCGGCGTTGCCCAACGTCACCCTATCAGCATGATTTTGGCCCCTTTTGGTGGGGGTGGGGAAATACCGTGCTATAAAACAGGCAGCTCAGGAATTTGGCCAGAGCCACCAGCAGTTCCCCTAGCCAGCCACTAAAGGCTTCTGTGCGGAGGGCAGACATAGCTGCTGTCAGGCACCCCTGTGCCAGACAGAGCTTCAGAGGGCAGCCACCCCACGCCAGCCTTGACAGCAGCTGCCTGACAGCCGTCCCCATGCACAGGGACTCTAGGAATGAAAAGACTGGGCGTAAGAGCCCCAGGGAAGCCTCTTTCTTTGCAAGCTGGAACTAGGGACAACTGCAGGACCCTGCCTGCTTGGGGATTTGGAGGCCTGCCGGAATTGACTGAGGGGAGCCAATGGGGGAGGAATCGGAGTGGTGCTGTCTCTATATTTGCACATTGTGGGTATTTAAGGTTAAGCTGTAATTATCCCGTCTTGAGGTGGGGCAGGAGAGTTCATAAACTACAAGACAAACTTGATTTAGTCTTGGTTTAAAATCTCAATTTTTAGGCCAGTCTCATGATTTTGGGGGGGTTCTGACTCAGGCTTTCTGAACTCCAGGAGCTGACGCTACTGAACCCGACGTTCAACCCACTGTGGGGACTGATGACTGATTTTAGTTTCATCTCCGTATTAAGTCACAAGAGAAATGGGTTTAATTTGCACTGTTTCCCCGACCTGGTCCATAATTCCCTGGCAGGGCTCTGCGGTGAGCTGGCTGATGCTCTGGCACAGAGCACTGAGCGCTTGCCAGTTTTCTGAGGTAAACTCCACCAGCGTAATGCAATTACAGAGTTAGCCAAGCCAGTTTTGCAACTTTGCTGAGACCGTGGGAGAACCTCTTGGGGAGCAAGTGTGTTGGGAAAGCAGCTCATAAGCAACTGGGTAGAACAGGGCTGGAGCCAAAAAAATAAAGTCATCCTCATTTTTCTTCCCATCTCCCAACTACTGTTGCAGTAAAAACAGCAGCACTGTTTATTATTGTTCTATCCAGAGACCCCACTAAAGATCAGGGCCCCCTGGGCTTGGCCCTGTATCCCCCTAAACACTTCCAGTCTAACTAGACAAGGAAGACAACAGGTGGGAAGGGAATCTGTGGCACAGAGCGGGGATGGGACTTACCCAAGGCAGACCGAACATCACGGAAAGAGCTAGGATTAGAACCCAGCTCTCCCAGGGCCACGTCCCATGCCCTGGCCACTAGCCCGTGGCCTCGGGAAGGAGTTGTTAGGAAGTGACAGACGAGGTCAGTGAGCGGAATTGGGATGGTGAAATATTCCCTTTCAAGGGATCTGACAGGTCACACGTGGAACATTGTTCTTGTTTAACGGTGTATTTTGGGATTAAACTTGTGCATAGCAAATGAAGGTTCTGCACCACTGGCCAGCACTAAATGCATCTGCTTGCATTCTTTCTACTCTGATCCCAAAATGCATGTAGACAGTATACAGCCAGGAATTTGCTTCGAGCCCGGAGCCTGCTCCAGCTATATAGGCCCTAGCACGAGTGTGTTCCCTCATATTTTGCCTTCAGCCCTTTGGGCTCCTCACACCTGTCCCTTGATCTCTCTAGGTTTCTACTTTACTTCAATAGCCCCCACCCCTTTTGTTAAGGCTGCCTTATGTCTTCCATTCTCCATTGCCCCCGGCACGTTGACAGGGAGAGGTTATGAGCTGAGGCTTCTGTGCCCACCGCCTTCTCCCAGGCAGTGTGTCCATTGAACTGATCAGCCCTCTGCTGCAGAGATGCGGGTGGGGATGCAGCAGGGACTGAACCAGAATTTTACTAAGGTGCCGTGGTTCTTTAGGGTCCCAGGTGCTGCTGTGGCCCCTCCAGATCCTCCTTTCGCTTTGCTCCCATTTGTGCACCGTTCACAGAGAACAGCACATTGGGGAGGAAACATAGATCACCCCCATAACTAAATTTCCATTGTGGGGGCACTAGACCCCATCCTGCCTGGTTCTGCCATCCCTGGAAATTGTGGCCCTTTAGCACAACACAAGGAGTGGGCCTGGGTGCGAGGGCAGTGAGCCTGGCTGCATCTGCTGCAGGGCCCAAGGATCCACTCTACCCAGGCAGCCAGGGCCCAAGCAGCCCAGCTCCCTGAATCAGCCCCAGGGGGAGGCCGAGAGGGGGCCAGGCCGGCTACCCCTGTCCCCTGCTGTTCAGGAACTCCTAAGCCCAAGGCCATGATTCCCGGAGCTGGGGCAGGGGACTCAGTCCCTGGCTGCTGGGGTGGAGGATGGTGGGCCTCACAGCAGCTGCAGCCAGGCTTAAGGACCCCAGGGGAGACTCCCTACCCTGCATCCCACACAGGCCAACAGGCTGCCACTTCCAACTGCTGCCTCTGCCATCTATAGTCGGGCCCTCCGGCCCCCTTCATTGCACCCCTGGGCTGCAGGTATATAGGGGAGGTCTAGTCAACTCTACATGGTGCAGATAGCTCTTACCTAGTTAAAAAAATTGGGTGGGTGGGTGGGAATGTAGAGTAATAGGAACAGGCATGGCTCAGCTGGAAGGTAACATGGGATAGGGACAAGCACTCAGCCTAAATGCATTGCACAACCTATCAAAAATAGAGTCAGGAATCAGACAGCAGTTAGACGGTCACTCCCTTCAATCCACTCCTCTTACTACTGGCAGATGTAGCATCAGCAGGTCTCCCGGTGAAGTGGCACGACTTGAGTAAACCATAACTATTAAGATACAAAGAAGTGACAATGTACAATACACACAGACAAGTATAAATGTACATTTAAAAATACCAGAAAGACACCTTCTCCTAGAGTTTAGAGACAGTTATCACTCGGTAAAGCAGCTCCGGGGATATTATTGTCTCATTGTTTTCTGTAGCCAGCTGTTGTCTCTTGTCTTATACTCAGACTACAAGTTGTTTAGGTCAGGGACTGCCTTTGTTCTGCATTTGTCAGTGCCTAGCACAATGGGGTCCTGTCATAGGACAGCAAAACCCCCAAAACAGCCAATGAAATTCAGGGTATGTCTACATTGGCAGAGTTACAGCGCCGCTCAGAGCGCTGAAGGGAAACCGCTGTTGTGTGTTCACACCATCAGCTGCCTGCTCAATAGCATGTTCACACTTGCGGCACTTGCAGCGCTATTCGGAGCGGTGCACTCTGGGCAACTATCCCACAGAGCATCTCTTCCTCTTCCGCTGCTAAGAGTTGTGGGAAGCTGGAGGGGGTCACAGGGCATCATGGGTCCTGTCCCAATGCCCCGTGATGCATTGCTTCGCATTCCAGCAATCCCTGTGCTTCCGTCCGCATTTGACGCCATCTTTCAACGGTTTGTGTACTGCACACGCTGCCTCTTCAGTCTGCAGGAATGGATCCCGCACTGTTGACCAATATGCTGCTCACTCTCAGTAACTCGTCACAAGTGGCAGTGGAGTTATTCTTTAAACTACAAAGGCAAGAGGAGTTTGACATTGATCTTGCCACGTGTACTAGCTACGACACGAGATTGCTTGTGGCATTCATGGAGGCGCTGACCACAGCGGAACACCGCTTTGGGGCTCGGGAAACAAGCACTGAGTGGTGGGATCACATCATCATGCACGTCTGGGATGACGAGCAGTGGCTGCAGAACTTTCACGAGGAAAGCTACATTCGTGGGACTGTGTGATGAGCTCGCCCCAGCCCTGCGGCGCAAGGACACAAGAATGAGAGCTGCCCTGTCACTGGAGAAGCGCGTGGCGATTGCAGTGTGGAAGCTGGCTATGCCAGACTGTTACCAATCAGTTGCTAACCAGTTTGGAGTGGGAAAGTCAACAGTTGGACTCGTGTTGACGAAAGAGTGCAGGGCCATTAATTGCATCCTGCTCCAAAAGACCGTGACTCTGGGCAACGTGTGTGACATCGTGGATGGCTTTGCACAAATAGGCTTCCCTAACTGCAGAGGGCGATAGATGGCACACATATTCCAATTCTGGCACCAGACCACCTAGCCACCGAGTACATCAATCAGAAGAGGTATTTCTCAGTGGTTCTCCAGGCACTTATGGATCACCATGGGCATTTGTAATGATGCTGCCTTTGGTGCGACACTTCTGAGAGTATCAATTCAGGACAAATTGCTTAGAGAAGGGCAGTTACAGCCCAAGGCTGGTGGTTCTCCACCTCTAAGGCACCAAACCAGCCAAACAGAGAGGACTTCAGTTTTACCCCACTGGCTAACCATAAGTCATACAAGCAATTCCCTTAGCCACTCCAGTTTCCCAGTATCACCACCAGTGCCACTCATTCTGGGGACGAATGGTTATGAAAACCAATACCCCAGTAAAAAAAAGTTCTCCCAATCCCAAAGGACGAAGCCCGAGACCCAGGTCAATATACAAGTCAGATCTTACCCACAAATCACACTGTCACCAATCCTTTAGAATCTAAAATCTAAAGGTTTATTCATAAAAGGAAAAAGATATAGATGAGAGCTAAAAATGGTTACATGGAATCAATTACATACAGTAATGGCAAAGTTCTTGGTTCAGGCTTGTAGCAGTGATGGAATAAACTGCAGGTTCAAATCAAATCTCTGGAGTACATCCACAGCTGGGATGGGTCCTCAGTCCTTTGTTCAGAGCTTCAGTTTGTAGCAAGGTTCCTCCAGAGGTCAGAATCAGGATTGAAGACAAAATGGAGGGGTTTTCAGGGCCTTTTATATTCTCTGCCCATGGAAGGACACCCCTTTGTTCTTACTGTAGAAAATCACAGAAGCAAGATGGAGTCTGGATCACATGGGCAAGTCACATGTCCATGCGTGATTCAGTTTGCAGGCTGACGCCATTGTTTACATGTTAAGTTTGAACTTTCCCAAGAAAGCTCAAATATGGATTGACGTCTCCCAAAGTTCATTGTCAGTTAAGTGTTTCTTGATTGGGCACTTATTGAGAAGTCCTTTCTCAAGAAGCTGACCAAATGCTTCACTGAGGCTACTTAGAATCAAAACACATTGAGATACAAGTACATAACCAATATTCATAACTTCAACTACAAAATGGTACACACATACTGATAGCATAATCATAACCAGCAAATCATAACCTTTTCATAGACACCTCACACGACAACCTTTGTACAATATTTGCTGCAAATATATAACAGTGGTTGCAGTTTATGTCAATAATGTCAGAGCATTTCATGGACGTTAATGCAGGCTGGTCCAGAAAGGTGCAAGACACAGGCATCTTTCAGAACACTGGCCTGTTCAGGAAGCTGCAAGCACGGACTTTCTTCCCAGACCAGATGATCACCGTAGAGGAAGTCAAAATGCCCATTGTGATCCTGGGAGACCCTGCCTACCCCTTAATGCCGCGGCTTATGAAGCCATACACGGAGCACCTTGACAGCAGCAAGGAGCGGTTCAACAACAGGCTGAGCAAGTGCAGAATGACTGTGGAGTGTGCTTTTGGCCGTTTAAAGGCATGCTGGTGCTGCCTATATGGGAGACTGGACTTGGCCGATGACAATATTCCTATGCGTATAGCCGTGTGCTTTATGCTCCATAATATTTGTGAAGGGAAGGGTGAAAGCTTCACTAAGGGCTGGACTGCTGAGGCTCAGTGCCTGGAGGCTGAATTTGAACAGCCAGAGACCAGGGCTATTAGAGGGGCACAGCGCAGGGCCATAAGGATCAGGGCTGCCTTGAGACAGCAATGTGAAGCTGAAATCCACTAATACTTGTTGCTATGCTCCGGAGTGCAGTGCTTGTAATGCTAGGAGGTGATTGTGATTGGTGCAGACGATGCACCATGAAGGTTTAAGAAAATTGCCTGTTGCTTTGCAGGACTCTGTTTGCTTTCAATTAATGGAATAAAGATTGCTTTCAAACCCAAACAATTCTTTTATTACAGAACCACCACCGGTGGAGAGAGACAAACAAAAAAAACCCCACATCTGCACTGAGGGTTAGGGGGAAGGGAGGATCCCAGGAGGAGGTGGGGTCCCAGGATGATTTAAGATTTGTGTATGTCCAGGTATCATATCCATCCTTCTCCTTTGGCGTACAGTGCAGCGGGTACTGTACTTCAGCAGGGCTAAACTGCAGAGGGACGGGTGCTGAGTGCAGTGGGTACTGGGAGTCCGCAGGGCTGGACTGTGACGGGGAGGAGTGGAATGCTGCGGGTAGAGAGTGGAGCCAGGAGGTTGATAAGAGTGTGTTGGTGGTGTCTGGGGGACACATGGGAGAGTTTTGCGACAGCGGCTGCAGGGGAGGGCGTGCATGCATGCGAGGAGCTGCTCTGTTTGTAGTGCTAGGAGTGCCTGGAGCGTGTCCGCTTGGTGCTCCATAACGTTTAAGAGCCACTCCATAGCTTTGTTCTGGCGCGCCGCGTTCTCCTTTTGGTCCCTCTTCTCGCTGTTCCGCCACTCATTCAATTTTTGTTTTTTGGCAGCGGAGTGCATCATGACATCACACAGAAAGTCCTCTTTAGTTCTTCGTGGCCACTTTCTAGGGCTACGTCTTCACTACAGGGGGGGGTCGATTTAAGATACGCAAATTCAGCTACGCGAATAGTGTAGCTGAATTCAACGTATCGCAGCCGACTTACCCTGCTGTAAGGACGGTGGCAAAATCGACCTCCGCGGCTTCCCGTCGACGGCGCTTACTCCCACCTCCGCTGGTGGAGTAAGAGCGTCGATTTGGGGATCGACTGTCGCGTCCCGACGAGACACGATAATTCGATCCCCGAGAGGTCGATTTCTACCCGCCGATTCAGGTGGGTAGTGTAGACCTAGCCTAATTCTGCACACCCGTTCGGCCGGCGATAACAAAGAGGGAGGGCTGGGCTCCCAAGGTCATATCTGTGAAGCCAAAATCAACAGTTTACAGAAGCCGTATTGTTTGCAACACACAGACCACTGATTCAGTGATTTAAAACACAGCCACTATTCACATACCTGTCACTAACTGGCTGACCCCAGGCAAGCACACATGAGCCACAAGACCCCCAAAATGGTGAGGAGCCACAGGGGCAGGGGAAATCAGTGTTCTCGGACCCTAGTGTACACTGGGCACTTGGGGAGAGCCAGGACTGTAGGGCGGCTTTATAATCATTACTGTCCCCACATTTTCCACAGGCTGTGTTCATTATGGAAGATATCTCGCTGGTGAGGGTGAGCAGGGAATCAAGGAAGGGTCTTCTCCAAGACTGCAGCTTCCACCCTGGCCCTTATGCGGCTCACCTGTGTGCAGCAATGGTCCCTCCCGTCCCCCATGATGGCAGAGTGGTGCAGGAAAGTTACCCTTAATGGGGCGAGAAACAAAGCAGCTCTGCCAAAGAACCTGCGGCAGCGGATTGCCCGGTATCTCCATGAGACTTTCGTGGAGATCTCGGCGGCAGATTCCTGTGAAGTGAAGGAGTCAATCAACACCCCGTTCCGCTGCTCAGACTAGGCATGTGGTGGTACACACATCATGCAGACACAAGTCTGCTTTCTGCAACCCTCCTTCCCCCAACAACTCGCTTCAGCGATTCCCAAAATCAAAGCCACTTAACCAGGGGCCTTCTCTCCTCTTTGCGCTTCGCCAAGCTCCGACAGCTGTGACTGGCTAGCCTCCTCCAGGGCACAGCTCCTGGCTGCATGAATCTCTGACCTCCGAGTCATCCTCTGCCTCTGGGTCCTCCTCCCCCTCTTCGTCCCAAGATTTCCTCCTCCTGGCTCGGTCTACTCTTGACTGGCACATGAGCCAATGAAGTATCCACAGGGGCCTTTGCAGTGGAGGTGGGGTCTCCACCGAGTATTGCGTCCAGCTCTTTGTAGAACCAGCAGCTCGTAGCTGCAGCACCAACAGCGATTTGCCTCCCGTGCCTTGTGGTAGGCGTTCCGCAGCCCCTTCACCTTGACCCTGCACTGCAGTGTGTCCCAGTCACGGCCCCTTTCTGTCATGCATTATGAAATCTGTCCGTAGGTATCATAATTCCTACGGCTGGAGCGCAGCTGGGACTGCACAGCCTCCTCTCCCCAAATGCTGATGAGGTCCAGCAGCTCGGCATTGCTCCAAGCAGGGGATTGCCTGGTGAATGGAGCAGGCATTGTCACCTGGAAAGATGCGCTGAGACCACTGCATGCGTCACTGAGCAAACAGGAAGGGGACTTTCAAAATTCCCAAGGAATTTACGGGGTGGGGATGACGGGTTGGTCACCTGAGGGCAGGGCAGTAGAGTTCAAACCGATAACCAGAGAGGCAAGAACAGGCATTGTGGGACACCTCCCAGAGGCCAATTGCAGTGCTGTAATCAACCAGCGTGTCTACACTGGCACTGCAGCGCTGTACGCCCGGCACAGAAAGCTCTACGCCCCTCGTCAGGGTGGTTTTTTTACAGCGCTGCAACTGTGCAGTTTCTGCGCACTAAGTGGCTTAGCAGTGTTTACACCTCAGGAGTTGTAGCGCAGAAAGCTGCTTCACTGCGCAGAAACTTGCCAGAGTAGACAAGACCTTACAGGCGCCTTCTTCTGCAACATGCAAAACATGTTCGTATATAGTAGGCGACAGCCACTCTCTGTACTGGCTTAATGCAATCGTCTATGGAACAGGTTTCAGAGGGGTAGCCGTGTTAGTCTGTATCAGCAAAAACAATGAGGAGTCCTTGTGGCACTATTTCCCCATGTTAATTTCCCCTCTACTGTTACTCACACCTTCTTGTCAACTGTTTGAAATGGGCGATCCTGATTATCACTACAGATTTTTTTCTCCTGCTGATAATAGCCCATCTTAATCAATTAGTCTCATTAGAGTTGATATGGCAACACCCATTTTTTCATGTTCTCTGTGTGTATATATATATATATATATATATTTATATCCCTACTGTATTTTCCACTCCATGCATCTGATGAAGTGGGCTTTAGCCCACGAAAGCTTATGCTCAAATAAATGTGTTAGTCTCTAAGGTGCCACAAGGATTCCTCGATCTATGGAACAGTGTCACAGACATAGGCCCCTCAGTAAGAAGAAAGGTGTCAACAAACTGGAAGGAATTCAGACAAGCAACAAAGGCAGCTCAGGAGCTGGAACAACTTATGGAGAACAAAGTGAAGAGTTAAATTGCTTTGATAAAAAGGGTTGGGACATAGATTCATAGATTACAAAGCCAGAGGGAACCGTTTGTGATCATCTGGTCTGACTTCCTGTATAACAAGCCACAGAACTTCCCCAAAATAATTCCTAGAGCAGATCTCGAAAAATATCGTTTTATTTAACAATGGTTAGTGATGGAGAATCCGCCATGACCCATCTGCAATAGTGTAGGGATACTGATACCAGGAGCAGAGGGGTATTACTGACAGTGGCAAAAGGGAGTGAATATCGGGATGAACACTGACTGCAAGTCCAGGGTCTAACTACCTGCATTCCTGTGAACCTCCCCACGCTGCAGAGAAACCAGTCAAAGCCTTCAAGCCAGGCACAAACTTCAGCTGTCAAAAATTTTGGCAATTTTAATTAGACAGAAGGTGACTTAAAACTAGTCACCATTTTGGCAGGCTCTGTATTGTTTAAACCCCAAGGAAGGCAACACTTCCTCAGCTGCTGTAGCTCATTAATTTAATTAGCAGTCATGGCACCACTTAGCATGCTTTGTTCATGGGAGACTCTACCTGCATGAGGGATGTCTCAACCCCAATTTACAAATGGGGAGATACAGGCAAAGGTGCTAAATGATTTGCCCAAGGCCACAGAGTGAGTCAAAGCCAGGATTAGAACACACGATTTCCCGAATCCCACATTCCTGGTTTAGCTAGGGTGACCCGATAGCAAGTGTGAAAAATTGGTACAGGGGGTGGGGGGGGTAATAGGAGCCTATGTAAGAAAAAGCCCCAAATATTGGGACTGTCCCTATAAAATCAGGACATCTGGTCACCCTAGATTTAGCCAGTAGACCTTATAGCTGCCCTCTCAGACCCTTGGCCACGTAATGTTTCAATTAGCAGATTGTTGGAATCATGAATAACTTTACATCACATGTAGGTAAGGTATAGAATACTAATGAAGAGCATGAGGCAGGTAAGAAGTGAACCTGTGTGATTAAGCTCAGTGACAGCTCCAAGGTGCTGCATGTCATTTAATCATCTTCCTTCCCGTTCTCATTGCTCAAACTACTAAGGGGCAGACAGGTGCGAGATGCAAGACTTATCCACTTGTGGCTGAAGTCTGGTCTACAGAGTTTCCATAGTGGTATCACTTTGTTGGTTGGGGGTGTGATTTTTAGTGATCGGTTTTACCAATATAACTAAGTAAGGATGCAGTATTACTGGACTAAATGTGCTTAAACGGGTATAGCTTATTCCCTTTCCAGTACAGGTATAATTAAAGCAGAATAACTTGTGTATAGACAAGGCTCAGATGTCTGGAGAAAAAAAAAAACTTCCAGACAAAGAAAAAAATGTAATTGTAAACCAGGAATAGTCATTGAGCAGGTGTGTTCCCAGTAGGGTCCTGAAGGGATTGGTTCTTGTCCCTTCGCTATTTAACATTTTTAACAATGACCCAGAAGAAAACAAAATCATCATGAATAAAGCCTGTAGATGACAAAAATTGGGGAAGTGGTAAATAATGAACACAGGTCACTGATTCAGAGCGATCTGGATCGCTTGGTAAACTGGGCACAAGAAAATAATGTGCATTTCAATATGGCTAAATTTCAACGTATACACCTAGGAATAAAGAATGTCGGCCCTACTTGCAGGCCGGGAGACTCTATCCTGGGAAGCTGTGACTCTGAAAAAGATTTGGGGAGTTGTGGGGGATAATCAGCTGAACACGATCTCCCAGTGTAATGCTGTGGCCAAAAGAGCTAATGTGATCCTGGGATGCATAAACAGTGGACTCTTGAGTAGGGGTAGAGAGCTTATTTTACTCCTATATTTGGCACTGGTGCGACCACTGCTGGAATACTGAGTCCAGTACCCACAGTTCAAGAAAGATGTTGACAAATTGGAGACTGTTCGGAGAAGAGCCATGAAAATGATTAAAGGTTTAAAAAACATGCCCTATAGTGATAGACTCAAGGAGCTCAAACTAATTAGCTTAACAAAGAGAAGGTTAAGGGACGACTTGATTACAACCTAAGTACCCACACAGGGAACAAATATTTAATAATGAACTCTAGTAGAGAAAGGTTAACGCGATCCAAGGACCGGAAGCTGAAGCTAGACAAATTCAGACTGGAAATAAGGTTTTTAATGGTGCGAGTAATTAAGCACTGGAGCAATTTACCAAGACATCACTGACAATTTTTAACTCAAGATTGGATGCTTTTCTAAAAGATCTGCTCTAGGAATTATCCTGGGGCAGTTCTGTGGCCTGTGTTATACAGGAGGTCAGACTTTTGAACCTGTGACCTTTAACATAGCAAGCCTCTGAGTGTGACCCCCCCTTATAAATTAAAAACAAGTTTTAAATGTATTTAACACCATTATAAATGCTTGAGGCAAAGCAGAGTTTGGGGTGGAGGCTAACAGCTCACGACCCCCCATGTAATAACCTCGTGACGCCAAGGGGTCCCAACCCCCCCATTCGAGAACCCTGGACAAAACAAGACAGTGCTCTGTAGGGACTTTCCTTCACTGCTGGCCTATTAGGCCTTTTCCATCTCTAAGATTCTTCCATATCTAGCTTGCAGAGGCCACAGTCAAGGTTCAGTTTTTCCTCAGTGATGCCATCACTAACACCCAAGCAGCCCCGTGCACCATTTCAGGAGTTTAACACCTCAGCACCTCAAGCGTAGAACCCTGAACCCTGGTCCTGGCAGGCAAGTGAAGAGGAAACCAATGTTCAGACATTTCAAATGGACTCCTTTGTCATTCTGTTACTGAGTGCTCTTAAACAGCTTTGGTTTTCAGCGTAGAAAAGCTTATCTTACAGTAACAATGACACCTTCTGAGGTGAACAAGACTTAGTGAATTAAGAAGTTTGCTCACCAGATACCTCAAGGGTAAGTACACCCTGATTTTGGTCAAGACATGGAAACCAATCACTGCACTCTGGGGCAGTTTCTCCATCAAAAATGGCTTCGTTATTGTCACAAATTTCAGAAGGGAAAAAAGTGTTTCCTTTCAAAACTAATAGACTCTGGCCCATTAGCCAAAGCTACGTTCTAATTGTCCAGTTTGGCCTTTGTGATGATTTCACAGCCCAAATGTGCCTAGTTGTGACCTCATCACTGTAAAAAAAATGCTTATACCCTTTCTGTTAAATGGGCTTGGGGAGCAGAAGAGACTCTTTAACGTGAGCTTTCATTTCTGGTCATGAATTTAACGTTTTTTTTTTTTGGAAAAAGGATTAAATTAAAGATCTAGACAAAACGTATGTCTGTGTTCTGATTGCCTCAGAGATCGTTTGTATAGGTGGCCTGACTTGTTTCTGTGAATACATGCTGCAGCCAATCAGAATGCAACATCTTGCACATGTGATTTACTTAGTTAAGGTTCCATACTAAAGTAGTGCTCCGAGGATGTCAAACAGAAATTTATCAAGCTCTCACATGACTATCTTGAACCCATCATAAGCGAGGATTTTTACAACAGTGTAAATTTCTGTTTAGCTCATTACTTGTCAAAATGGAAATATTACAAGGAAATCACGTTCACTTAGGAAAGAAATAAGGATAAGAATTTGAAGCTGAGAGGCCAGTAGTAGAGGTCAATATATCGCAAAGCAGAGGAAATGATCTTGGTATATTAATGGTGTCAACAAATTGACCAGACAACATTGTGATAAAACTTTTGTTTATTTTTTTAAATATCAAATTGGTTTTTGCACATCAATTTTTTCCTGGAGAAACAGTTCCCCAATATTAAAAAAAATCAAGTCAAATAAAAAAAGGCTCGTGTGTATTACGGAGGGCAGAACTACATCCCATTACAGGATTAAGGAATCTTCCCTGCTCAACACCCAGCTGCAAGAAAAAACACAGATGCTCAGCCCAGAAGAGTAAGTGACAAGTGCAACCAGCTTTAGGATTCCTGAGTACGGATTCCCTCAAGTTCCTTAAGTGAGTTTGCAAAACCCTTAAGCTAAAAAGCATCAGTCAAATCGTAACCAAACAGCTTGACATGGATAGAGATGGAGAGACGGGAACATTTTCAAGCTGTGCCTGGTTGACAGCCCTGAAGAGCAAAGTTCCGCTATCCACAGACGGTTGAGCATAGGCAGCAGCATTGCAGGACTCCCCCCTTCCCGGATCACCGGCCAATCTACTTCAAACCTACCCAGTAGCTGGTACTTGCATCACAAAAGTCACCAGCACAATTGTCTCCCTTGTTGTCAGCCTCACAGATAAGGCCAAGTATTGAATGGGCCATCAGGGCAGTATCCTTTCACCTGTAAAGATGACCCCTCTGCACCATCTGAAACAGTCAGATCTCCAAGTCCTAACATTATGGATCCACAGTCTTTTCCACAAGCCAAGCTCGTTGGCTAGCAGACTTTATAACTCTAGTAAACCCCAGACCAATCTAGGGGGAATGGACCAAAGGAGGTCTTTTGCCCTCCTCTGTAAAGCGATACATTCCACATCACCACCATCCATTTCTTGAGAGGTTTCCACGCTCTACTTTACTCAGCACGGCAGAGGTCCCTCCTTTCCCCCACCCAGCGTATCCCTGGCACCATCCTCTTCTGCAGACATCCATCGTGCCTAAAAAAATTCAGATGCCAATAGTTTGGTAAGCCCTGGCCCCATTTCACAGAACACTTTAAATACGGGAATGGGAGAATTCCTTCAACGGGAACAATGGCTACCGACAGAGGATTTCCTACATACTGGGATTTTTATTAAGAAGCTTCTGATTGTTCCTGTGGTTCCACATTAAATATTTTCCCCCGGCCACTTATACATGTCACAGGGAGGCACTAGGAAGGGGACGGATGGGTCACTGTGTTGATGGGTTTGCTTTGGAGTTGAGTAGGAGGATGGAAGAGTAGGAACAGTCCTATTTATAGCACAGGACATTTATCATTTGGGTACTTTACCCAGTTGTTGATGAACTGAGCAGGGCCCATGAGCAAAGCGCTGTGTAGTACCAAGACCTAACACCACCCCAATGTCCGTTTAAGGTGGTAGAGCCCAGATGCTCCTGGAGAGGTTTTCCCCAGGCTGGAGCAGCCCGGGTTCTGTGGGTCAGAACTGAGAGGCATTGGCAAAGTTTGGGGTGTGGGGAAACAGATAAGAGAAATATTCCTGTTTGGGGTAACTGCTCTGAATAGGGAGAGAAGGGTTGATGCTGGTCAAAGGGCACAAAGAGTCTCTAATCCAGATTGTTTCTTAGGAACAATGTCTGAACTCAGCAGAGATGCTGCATTGGGGGTCAGTCCTGGGGCTGCCACATTAGCTCCCTTAAAGCCAAACTGAAGTTATGACCTTTATCCAGGCCTCTAAGGAGAATGGTATTTAGGTTCTAGAGCCAGCAAGGTGGAGGGGAGGTTAAGAGAACATCCCAGGGATGGGCAGGTGGCAAGGGAAGAAAACAATAGGGCTCTAAATCTGAAAGGGAGCCAGGCGAAAAGACATGCATACCCCACCGCAAGGTCCCTCTTTCTCCCTCTCTCAACAGGGATGATGGGGTTGGGTGCTGGGAGGTGACAGGTAGATGTAGGAAAAGGATCCTAAGCCCACTGGAAGTCCCCTCAAGCCCCCAGTTCTGTAAAATGCCTAGCAGCATCAGTACACCTTAGTCTAGAAATAATACTCTTCAGTTACATCGTCTCAGACCCAAAGGGCTTTACAAATCCTTCCAACATCCCTGCTAAGCGAGAGAAATATCATCCCCACTTTACAAGTGGACTAAGGTAGAGACGTTAAGTGATTTGCCAAAGGCTACCAAAGACTTCCTGGTATCTTGAGTAAGACGCAGCTTCTCTGGGCCAGTTTCCTGATATGTAAAATAGGGAAAACATTTCCCTCCCTGAACAGGGTGTCACAAGATTTAACTCAGTTGTTTGCAGAGTTTCAAGAGCCTTTGATTTAAGGCGCTAAATAAGTGCAACGAATCTGGAAAGACTCCTTTTCGGTGCAGGGAGTAGTTTACACGGCCCATTCAATCTTTGGTGCCTCTCCTGAAGCTATCAACAAGTGCTCAATTCCAATTTGGCAATGGACAAAGGCCAATGAACTTCGCTGCACACAGACTTTTGGAAAATACCAGCCTGAGATGGGTCCACTTCTTGGCAAGAATTAAGAGAGAGTCAAAGGATTACCAGACCAAACAGAAAATTCGCTCCACTCTCGCCATTGCTCCTCTTTCATTTTGCCTTCCGCTCCAGCTCACAGAGCCAGCTAGTTCTCAGTATACTCCGACCCCTCCTTGTTAGCGTCAGATGAACTCGGATTTGATCATAAAGTTGACTGTATAGTTACATGGCAGTTCTGTCTGATGCATGCAATGTTAATCAGAAATGATGTTTTAATCCTCAGACAAAATACTTAATTTGTGCTAATTGGTTTACACAGGGTGGATTCTAATCCCCTCTAAGAGTTTGGGGAGGAAAGTCATCTGCATTGTAAAAAAAATCAAGCCCGAACTCTTAGAATATCAGGGTTGGAAGGGACCTCAAGAGGTATCTAGTCCAACCCCCTGCTCAAAGCAAGACCAATCCCCAGACAGATTTTTGACCCAGATCCCAGATGGCCCCCTCAAGGATTGAACTCACAACCCTGGGTTTAGCAGGCCAATGCTCAAACCACTGAGCTATCCCCCCTGACATCCTTTTTTTTTTTTTTGAGGGGGTGGGGGGAGGGGGAAGACGGGGGAAGAGGCAAAATCCTCTCCTCTGAGGACAAATATATGTAGTCTGTCCTATCACTGTCATCCAACAGTGATTCCACATCACTTTGTACAGAGGTAGCATACTGCACAGCAAAAGGACACGTGCTACACATTAAAATAGAAGACAGTTCTTAGGTAGCACTCTCTCTAAGGAAAAACAACGCTATGCAGTCTACTGGATTAAGAAGATTCAAGTAAATTGTTTTAGAATCAAACTTTTTTTCAATTTTATAATTCTGTTTATTGGATCTTGTTCCTTAAGAGACAACATTATTCAGTTCTGTTTATTCTCTAATTTAATCCAACTGCATTGCTCACTCAAAGTAGTGTTTCATATAATAAAGACCTTAAACTCACCAGGTTAAGATGGATCTTAAGTAGTATTTGCAGCTATTTTACAATTTTGGGGTTTGTTTCCAGCCATTTAGAGAAAGGGACACAGGAAATTCTAGCAGTACTGATTTGCGTTTATTTTCTGTAAAGCACGGGCAGAGTTCAAAAACATAAAAATTTAAAAACGATAGTATATGCCAGAAAAAAAAATAAAATGATCAAAGCCAACTGGCGGATGCGCTAACGTTTTATTAGCATAAATTGTGCAGGTGCAATCTGTAACTAACTATGGCCATAAAACTAGAACCTTCAACCGGTCTGGTGCAAAGCAGCCATACTTCCATTTAGCTATTAGCAACTGCTTGTAAAAAAATTAACACACAAATCTGACACGGGTATTGTAACATCGGATGACTAATATCTGGTGTTTTAAACAGCAGGCTGTAAATCAAACTGTGTGCTAAGGGCAGCAAGTTCAGATCTTACATATACACAAAAGGGCAGACCCTCAGCTGGTGTCTTCACCTGAGCGATGACCGATTATACCAGCCAAGCATCTTCTCCAAGAAGATCCCACTGAAGTCCATGGTGCTGCAAGAGCATACCTAGGAGCAGAGCCTGGCTGTTTGGATTGAGAACAGTCTAGATGGGAAAGAAAGGCGCTTTACTACTAGCTACTGTTTGCAGGGAGCTGAAGCAGAGGCAAATTGGGATCGCTTCATAGATTCCAAGGCCAGAAGGGACCATTATGATCATCTGGTCTAACCTCCTGTATGACACTGGCCATAGAACTTCCCCTCAAAAATTCCTACAGCAGTTCCATTTGACCAGAGATGTTCTAGGATAGGAGAGTACATCTAATTTCCAAAGGCCCTTTAGAAAGGGCTCTTATAAGTCAGTTCTACAATAATGACCCAAGACACTACAGCTTACCACAGGGGTACTGCTCACTGTAGAATACTTCATAAGGTGCTTACTGCCACCACCTGCTTATCAAGGCTTTAGTGCTTGGTAAAAATCCTGAAACACCAGTATTTCCTCAAGAAGCCTTGAGCAGGGTTTAAAATAAATCATCTGATGTTTCCTAGGTTCAGTTCTATAGTCACAATTCCTGTGAAAGCTCTATTGGGTGTTCACAGGACTCCTCAAAGCTGTCCTTGACTACATTACGCACTGAAAAAAAACACACAAAAAACCCCAAGTTATCCCTCTCTGCCATCAGGGACTCGCACAAGTCTATATATCCGATTGAATGTATGCGGTTTATATATCACTCCCCTGAAAGCCCCCAAATGCACATATGCAAATATTCTAAGCAAGAAAAAATAGGGACAAGTTCTGAGCCCCAGACAAACCCAACGTACATAATGTGTTGAGAAAATGGATCGTCAGTCACTGTGGACTCACGACTTCAGTTTATTTGTCTGAAGCAGGAAGTCAGAGATTACATTTTAGGTGAAGCCACTTCAGAGATTTGCAAAAGGGACCGGCTTAAGGTTTCTACCCACAATTTGTATCACATTTTATCATGCTTTTCCCTCTTCCCCTCCTCAATCGTGTCATGAACCTCCGTAAAGCAGGAGAAAGAGTAGTTCATCCCCAGGAAAGCACCTGATTCCCTGGAACCAGGCTTTCCTGAGCACAGTCTCTGTGGATCCTAAAAAGACAGTTCTTGATGGGAACCTCCTGAAAGGCTTCAATGGTTGTAATACAGAAGCCAGATCAGTGCCCTAGTTTCAAGGTGCTTTATGTGGAGAGACTTCATCTATCACATGGTACTACACTGCGATCCACGGAGAGTTTTTGCAGTGAAGATTTCTACAGTGAAGATCATAGCCTTGGAGTGTTCATTTTAAAAAGGGCTGAGAGGTTGATCACCCCCAAGCATTGAGATAAACGAGTGCAAAGCAAATGTCTTCAGCCCTTTAATTCTATGTCCCTACTCAGCGCGTAGAGAATTCGTTCTCTGAACAGTTACAGGATAGGCCTTTGTAGGGGACTGGGGCAAAAGGAGAAAAGAGCCATAGCAACAGATGCAATTAATGAAATTGTTTAACAAAACAAATTAAAAGGTATCTGCTTAAGAAGGCTTCCCCCCCACCCCTCCCTTCTCTGTGGAGGAAGATATGGGCAAATCTATAAAGGGGTAAAATACCCTTCACTGGGGAAATGAAATAAAAGATTAACACCAGGATATCTTCAGATCATTTGCCTTGTCTCTTATTTTTGGTAGCACCAAATTTTATCTCCCTCCTCCCCCTGCCCCACTATGTAAACTTTAACACGCTGGCCCAATAGCATACTACATTTTGGCAACCTAGGCATCAGCTTTCAACGCACAAAAAGGTGCGAGCTTTGAACATCCCTGCAAAACTTTTTTGGATCTGGAGCCCTGTGGGCACTGACATACCTCTAGTAGCCGCTACAATTCTTCATCAGCATCAGATTATAAAGCACAGTAGAGTGATGACTGGTACAATTCCAAACAGCTTAATTTAACAAACTTTGTTTCAGTTTGTACCATACTGAATTCCTAGCTTGTGTGCGCGTCTCCTATAACAGCACATGCTCTGCACTGCCTTGGGGATGCACGTACATGCACATTCAGTTCATTTCACAATCTGCTTTTTGCTGAACAGGGTGGTGGTTTTCTCAATGGCTTCTGCTTTTTAATTCATAATATCGGAGCTCATTCTAAAACCATACTATTAAATAAAAACAATTTTATTCCAGTATGCACCATCTCAAGGAAAATTCAAAGCTAATGTGTTTACACAATGCCAAGACTTTTCTTTTAAAAGGCCCAATTTTAACGCGCGAAACACACAGAAGAGATCATAAATTACTTTGGCTGAAAATAATTTTTTTTTTAAAATCTGACAACATTCAGCTTGCAGGTTATTCTATATAATTTAGATACGTTCTTTAAAAGGAGGATGGAGCAGCCAGGCCATCTTTTCCATGGTCACGTAGGAACTACAATATTCTTGGCTAATAAAAAGAGAAGAGCAAGGTTTGCATTTCCACCAGCTTGCTCCAAAGCTTCAAGAGCTTCCCGCATGGTAAAGCCAGCGCGCAGAATCTGATTAATGTCTGCTGCAGGGAAAACAGGCAGCGGAGCAGCTCTGGAGCGCAGTTCCAGATTGCTGATTGGTGGGCAGAGCAATGGCTCAACAAGTCCATATGGTGGCCTTGGATCTTCAGGATTCGAGGAACTGTCACTTATTTCAGACACTTCTGTTAACAGGCTCTGAGCATCCCGAGGAACATCATCCTCCACCGTGAGCTCAGGTGAACGTGATCTATTCAGCTCTAAAGTCTGACTGGCTGGAACTCGGTCATTTACTAAACATTCAGGTAAAATTTCTGCCTGCTCAGTACTCTGTAGTTGATCAAATGTTGCAACTGAGCTCAGAATGACAGAATCACTCTTACTTGATGACTTCTGTATCTCTAGAGCATCTTTTTCAACAGTTGACTGGCTGCTAGTTAAAACCTTGATGCTAGCATTTTCTATTCCCATAGCATAAGATGGTGCCCCTGCTAGCCCCTCAGGGTTCACATGTTCAGGCATCACCATATGAAAAGAACTATTTAGATCCCCACTCTCTGGACCCACACTTTCATGTTCATCATCAGAAAGCTCCTTGCATTCCATTTGCTCTTCAAGAACAGTTTCTGGCTGACCTGTGTCTTCTTCAGACATAAAAATGACAGAATCTCCTTTACTATTTATAACCAAAAGTTCATGAAGCTCCTTCAACGCTGCTGTTAAAGATAAACTTGGCTCTTCAGTGGATGCTGCTGTATCACCGTTCAGCTGACGAATGTCAGAGGAGGAAGAGCTATTTTCAGCTGATAAATTAGGTAACTCAGTACATACTGCAGTCATTTCAACGTTGGTTTCAGGCTGCAGTAAATCACTAGTGGAAACCGGGTTACTCGAAAATACAGACACAGAGGGGTCATGCTTTGATGACTCCACCTGCATCAAAGAACAATCTAAGTTCAGAACAGATCCACCAATATTCTTCGCTTGAGCGTTCTGTTTGCTTGGCAAGCTATGCACTGTGATGACAGACTGCTCAGCTACATCTGTTTCCATGAAGATTTCGGTACATGTACAGCCACAGGATGCTGACACTGGGATATTTTCTTTCCCACACGAAAGCTCTATATTCTTCAGCCCACTTTTTCTTCTCTCAGTAAGAGAGTCAATGGGTGAGTCTGGCTGGATGTTCGTAAGGCCTTGCTCCCCCACAGCAGGTAACTCAAGGGCACTGACATTACAAGGATGTTCTGGCTCAGTTGGTTCATTCTGTTTATCCAGACATTGTTCACTCACTGGTTCTTTGTGTGTCTGAAGATCCAAAGGAAACTCATTCATTTGGTTCAGTTCCAGCTGTTCTGAAGGCAATGGTACATCTAGAACTGCTTGCTGCCCATGCTTGCTGGTGGTGTCAGCCAAACTGCCTTCTCTTGTCACTTCCATAGGAGATTCCAGACCATGGGCTTGTTCTTTAATATTATATTTCATTGGATGGTCAGCGGCGACTGTTTTTTCAAGTGTGTTCTGTGAAGGTATAGTTGGACTATGACAGGCTACTGCTCCAGTCTGGATAGCATGGTCATTCTGTGCTGAACGAGCAGCATGATCAGAAAGATTTTGTAACAGAAGAGGGTCTGGAGCTAGCTGACATTCAGCTGGTGACTCCAAAGACTTCACAGCTGTAGGATCTCTCTCTGCTAGACTAGATTTGTGTGAGCAAATTGAAGCAGGGGCGGAGACGGAGTGATCAAGTAATTGATTTGTGGGATTACAGACCTTGGAACTTAGTCCTGAAGAATGGACTGGACTCTTAAATCCATCAGAAGATGGTAAAGATGGCATTTCCAGTGAGGTAGTTTCTTTATCACTATTCTCTATACATGGATAGAAAGAGAAAGAAGTAGTTAGGATTATACGAGCTATTACATTTTTACGTAATATAACAATTTCAGAATACATTTTGTATATCAGTTTGGTATGCCATTTCAGTTTGGTAACTACACCTGAAGTGTCACTTTCTCATGAATGTACTGTGACTAGATCAGATGTAACAGCCCTTCCAGAGCTCTTTGAATAAATGCAAATTTGGTAATTAAATTACAAGGGCAGATACATTATTACGGGTGAGTATGAGAGAGACTGGATGAAACCAGGTTGACTTTCAGATCTCAGGGTGTTTGCTACACTCACAATTAGAAGAGACATTTTAACTAGTAAAGCCACCGAGTATAATGTGAAGTCGTTGAGAAAAAACAAACAAACAGAAAATCCTATGATTCCACATACAGAGTCACTTTTCAGAGCAAAAACATGCTAAATTTAAAAAGTTAAGATCCCAACTCCTCTTCCATCCCTCCCACCAAATATTACATACAGCCCCTCTAACAGGATAAATGTTCAGTGTGTGTGTGTGTGTGCGTGTGGTGTTAGCTTGTATAGCTATTTGTTGAAGTTTAAAAGCAACTTCCATAGAAGTTTATCCTTTTCCATTTGGTAATACCTGTTCCCTTCCCCTAGCCTTGTTGTGCTTCATAAGAAACAAGAGGATCCTTTCTTTGTCTGGATATCAGCAAAGATGTGAGAACAACAGCAAAGAGAAATGCCACAGAGTAATAGAAAGCCACTGTTTATTATTTGTTTTAATTTCTCAGAGTGGTGGATAAAAAGCAAGATATTTAGAGTTCAGAAAACATTTACCATCAGATTATAACAATTTTAGAGTAGAAAAATTGTGGATCTAAATTACTTGACAGCTTCCGTCTTCATTCACTTAACATTTATTTTCTGTTCCATGCTACTGATGTCTGCCATAATGGGAAGAGACAGGTTCACCTCTGAGCAAAGTTAATGAGTTCAAAACATCTATTTTCATAGTGATAAAATAAGCAACCTGTAAAGCTTTTTAATTACAGAACCCAAAAGGGCCTCTGAGAAACACTTGCATCAGTACAGAAAGGCCACATAGTAATACAAAAGAGATTTAGCATTTAATCATGCCATTCAAATGCATCATGCTGAATAACAACATTCTCCCAAGGGAGTGTACGTTTTCAAGGTGTAATAAAGTAGTATGCATATGATCTAGTTGTGCCCAAGACACTTCAAAATAATCAGACAGCTTTGCATAATAAACTTACTGCAAGTGTTTAGGTACAGACGCTCCCCGACTTACGCAAGCGTTCCGTTTCGGAACGCCTTGCGTAACTCAAATTTTGCGTAAGTCGGAAATGTATACCCGAGCATTATGCAAACCCCTCCCCCCGCCCCCCAAACCTATTTCTAGCTTACGGAACTTTTCCCGTAAGTGTGGATTTGCGTAAGTTGGGTTTGCGTAACCCAGGGGGCGTCAGTACTGCTAGCACCTTTAAAAAAATAAAATAATCAATTGCTATAACATGGTCACGGCTTGTTTGTTAAACTCCGCACATGCAGCCATTACAAGCTGAAGTTGTAGTCTTTCAGTTAGGAAGCTTAACATAACCATACAGTTAACCAGGTTTCTTTATATTATTTCTTTCTTTATATCTGTTGTCAGATAAAGCCCAACCAACCAGTGGCCAATGGCTGTATATTGGTAACCTGACTTGCTGTCAACACCAATTAATTTCTTGCTTTAAAAATCCAAAATGAATACAGATATGACCTGTGTTTGAATCTTAGCTGAGGACACAAGTAAATATCAGTGTGATGGTGTCCTTCTAGTTCTGGTTTGTGTACATTGCAAAGTAACCAGGCAGTTCAATGTGACTAGCCATCTCTGCTCAAGAGTTTCAGGTTTATGCACCATAGGTGCTGTGGGTAAGAAATAAGGTGCAGTAGGAAAGTAGTGCAAGAAAGCTCATACAACGATTAGCCCCTCCTTTCCATGAACAAATGGTTTAAACAAATGTTTAAATGAGGAAAAAAACACACGATAGGTTTGTTACATTTAGATAAAGGAGGTGGAATGTTTTCATCCTCTGAAAGGAACGAGCTGTCAATTTCACATCCCATAGGTTTCTCCATAATACTGTTTAAAGCAAGGTTAGCCCTGCTGCTGGCAGTGTGAAAGTTGTAGTGAAAGCTCATAAATGGGTAGCTATAAATACCTGGTCTGTGGCCCACTCCAGCTGCAGTACACACACACTACATGCATCAAGGCTTCTGATGTTCTGTTTGGATTAGGAAACACAACACACCAAACTTGTGTTAGCAATTCAAAGCACACAACATGCATGGTTATAGTCTTGTGACCGCTCTCTCTCTCCCCTCCCCCAGCTTCTTCAAATATACGGTTCTGAACGGGGAGCTCCTTGTGGTCACTGCCTTCCAGAAGTTCGGCTGGCCATTCCGATATAAGAGTGTTTGGGCACTTTGCCATGTTGAGTCAGAAAGGAACTGTTCTTCAATCAAGTTAAGGCTTTTACTGTACTATCATTTGATCAGTACGGCGTGCAGGAGAAGCTACGTATTCGATACAAATACACAGCACAAGGCATGTTTAACGGCATGCTAGCTCGCTGTGCACTGCTGAAAATACACAGCAGGCACATTTCAGAGAAGCTGGAGCTGGGGACAGCGCAACAGTTCCTGGATTCTGCTGCCAGCAACTTCCTCTGTGCCCCTGGGTACATCACTTACCCATTATGTACCTGTATCCCCATTTTACATATGGGGATAATACCAGCCTCACAATGGGAGTGTGGCCTGAAGGTGATAAGATTTAAGATCCTTGGGTGAAAGGCACCAGAGAAGTGCTCAGTCTCAGCCAGCAATACTTTTTCAGAACACCACAGTGACTGAACAGATGTAGCCAAGGGTGAAACATGACTAACAGCAGCCATCTTCATGCAGAGGGGAGGATGTGTTTGATCAGCTGTGGATTTGGTTATTAGTAACCTCAGATAACAATTTCTATTTATCAAGAAAGATGTATTACCAACAAGTTAAAGTTGCATTCATTTATTTTTGCTAAGATTCTTGGTAAACGTATCAGCTCTCAGGCTCTTGTCAAATTTCCAGCATGACCTTCAGTGTGACAATGAGTGCCCCTACACTAGATCACTAGGATCTCTCTGTCCAAGTTTCCTATTTCCAACCAGCTATCCAAAACTTCTAGCTGCGCTGCCTGGTTTGTCGTCATCTGTCTCTCCCTGTGCACAGGTTCCAAAACTCAGTGGCCTTTAACAGGACCAGCAGGACAACTGAGGTAATTAAGACACACTGAATTGCTTTCCTTCATTTAAATCTTCAAAAAGTCTTCCTCCTTTTAAATAGATCATTGGATTGAGTTCTGCTGACTAAACATGCTCACATGTGCACCTGGGATTTGCCTGAAAGTTTATGCCTGTCTTGTAAGAAGTCTGGTTTGGTCTCCTCGAATACCTGTTTCCATTATTTTCCATTTAGATCAAGCTGGGATGTGGAGTCTCAAGAGGATACATTGGGCCACTCCTGTTCTACTGGTTGCACAGCTGGTCTTAATGTAACTATAGCAACAATTTTGTCAAGTTGTGATTTTAACAAAAAACATTTCTGTAAATCCTCCAGCCTTCCACATTGTCACAGTCTTTTGCAGGGTGAGCAGTGAGGCCTGTGCAACAGAATGTTAGTGAAAAACAAGACTGGGATTTGTGTGTCTCCAATTAACACTACACTCAGACCCCCATCTGCACAGCCCGATTCTTTGGAAGGGGAAGTGGGACAGGGTCGTCCCCTGCTGCAGTGGAAGGTGGTTTTGTTGACAGGGAATCTGTAATAAGGGTCGAATCAGTCAGATACATCAGGGAGTTGTATCCATTTAGACAACAGAAGTAGCTGGTGTCCTGCCAGACACCTGAACATGGTCTATCAAGGACCAAAGACATGGCAGAATCGGCAGAAGGATTCGTTTTTTTAACACTGTCAAGGAAATCAATACAATTAATGGGAAAGTACTTGTCTCCAGATAAAACGCACCATATTTGATAGGGTTTTCCTGTGCTGGAAAGAGTAAGGGCAACAGACGTGATGGGACTGCCTGTATACATAGGCATTCTAGATGCAAGTACAGCTATATAAAGGGGTAGATTACTTCTCTATACCAGTGGTGCTCAAATTATGGGATGGGTCTCCCAAGGGAGGCACGGGAATGTGTCAAGGGAGGCATGAGATGTGCGGTTTTCTTTTTTTTTTAAAAAGAGCTCTGGCTGTCAGCCCCGGGCTGCTGGGCTCGTGCAGAAGGGCCGTGCACACCGGGAGGTGGGGGATGGGATAAAGGGGACAGCCAGAGTGACGGCTGGAGTCCTGCCGCCCCGGGGCTGACAGCTGAAGTACTGCCACCCAGGCTTGGGCGCTCCTCCTCCCCACCCCCCAAAATCTCAACAGGTGGTGAAGGGGAGCTCCAGCTGTCAGCCCCGAGGCGGCAGCAGCAGCACAGAAGTAAGGGTGGCAATGGGCACTAAGTCTCCTGTGACAAGTGATATTGACAAATATCACTTTTCACATCTCCACCCTCACTTCTGCACTGCTGCTGGCGCAGCACTGGCTTCAGAGCTGGGCGCCCAGCCGGCAGCCGCTGCTGCTTTCTGCTCTGCCTTCAGAGTATATGTACTTTGGGGGGTAGGAGATTTGCATAAGCGACTACAGACACAAAGAAGGGGGGGGGGCGCGATCAAAGAAGTTTGAGAACCACTGCTATTGCTAGGTTTTGCTGTCAATATCCTAAAAATCTCATTAATTACAGGGAGTTGGCACCATCGGAATCCAACAGGGGAGAAAGCATTGCGCATTGTTGGAAGAGTACAAATCCTTGAACAGAAATGGAGTTCACGTGGAGAATCTGGTACTTCACGGTAACGAATACATTGATATTGTCTCTGCAGGACTAATACCAGGATGACACTGGCATCTAACTCCAAACTCCGAGCCCCTCTGAGGTGGGTCTGAAAGGGTCGAATAAGGCTCAGGACTAATTCAGGTATATTCAAATGGGAACTTTACTGATCTAATGATGTACAATGCGATATCTAGCGCATCATGAACCAAAAAGGAGTCAAAATTCAAACCACTATAAAAGTGCACAGGAGGTCCTGCAGGAAGAGGAGTCTTTTAGGGCTGAACTATATTCTCTCTCTCTTTCTCTCTCTTGGTTTTCTTGGTGCCATCTGCAAGCAGCTAATATTTTGGAAAGGAGGAGGATGGTACAAGAGTTAATATTCTGACAACTCAATATACAGCTAACAATTGCCCACAAATGTGAGGTTTGTCACATGTCTAAGACTCAGTAAAATCACTCAAAACAAAACCTACCTTACTTCATTTTATACATGTATGTCAAAGTGTTCCACAAGTGCTACAAAACAACTAGAGATGATCTGTTCTATTTTAAATCCCTCTGTTAAATTACTCAGCTTCCTTCAGAGCTGAAACATTACGTGTTTGGTCTCAACCCCCAGGTGAGACTGTTGGCAAATGAACGAACAGTTGAGCATTTTTAATTATATTAGCACAAAAATGCTTTCGATAATAAGTTATTGCAACTTTTTTGCACTCGACTCTAACAGCGTAATTTTAAAACCTCAAACTTTTCAGGTTGATTGTCCTCAGTTTTGAGGGTCAGAGAAAAATGAACCTTTGGTTTTGCAAAGCCACAATCTGACTGATGAGGCTTTGGAAAACAAACCTTGGTTTTACCTATCAAACATTTTAATAGGAGAAAAACTAATATTTAGGGCTGTTGATTAATCACAGTTAACTCACGCGATTAACACAAAAAATTAATTGCAATTAATCGCACTGTTAAACAATATAATAGCAATTGGCATTAAATATTTTTGGATGTTTTTCTACATTTTCAAATATATTGATTTATATTGCAACAGAATACAAAGTGTACAGTACTCACTTTTTTATTACAAATATTTTTACTGTAAAAATGATAAAAGGAATAGTATTTTTCAATTCACTTCATACAAGTACTATAGTGCAATCTCTTTATCATGAAAGTGTAACTTACAAATGTAGATTTTTTTGGTTATATAACTGCACTCAAAAACAAAACAATGTAAAACTTTAGAGTCTACAAGTCCACTCAGTCCTACTTCTTGCTCAGCCAATCGCTAAGACAAACAAGCTCGTTTACATTTATGGGAGATACTGCTGCCTGCTTCTTATTTACGTCACCTGAAAGCGAGAACAGATGTTCGCACGGCACTGTTGTAGCCCGTGTTGCAAGGTATTTACAAGCCAGATATGTTAAACATTCGTATGCCCTTTCATGCTTCGGCCACCATTCCAGAGAACATGCTTCCATGCTGATGATGCTCGTTAAAAAAATAATGCATTAATTAAATTTGTGACAGAAATCCCTGGGGGAGAATTGTAGGTCTCCTGTTCTGCTTTACCCGCATTCTGCCATATATTTCATGTTATAGCAGTCTCAGATGATGACCTAGCACATGTTCGTTTTAAGAACACTTTCACAGCAGATGACAAAATGCAAAGAAGGTACCAATGTGAGATTTCTAAAAATAGCTACAGCACTTGACCCAAGGTTTAAGAATCTGAAGTACCATCCAAAATCTGAGAGGGAAGAGGTTTGGAGAATGCTTAAAAGAACAATACTCCAATGTGAAAACTACAGAACTGGAACCACCAAAAAAAGAAAATCAACCTTCTGCTGATGGCATCTGACTCAGATGATGAAAATGAACATGCGTTGGTCCGCTCTGCTTTGGATCATTATTGAGCAGAACCAATCATCAGCATGGATGCATGTCCTCTGGAATGGTGGTTGAAACATGAAAGGACATATGACTCTTTAGTGCATCTGGCACGTATATATTTTGCAATGCTGGCTGCAACGCTGCCATGAGAACACCTGTTCTCCCTTCCAGGTGACACTGTAAACAAGAAGAGGGCAGCATTATCTCCTGCAAATTGTAACCAAATTTGTTTGTCTGAGTGATTGGCTGAACAAGAAGTAGGACTGAGTGGACTTGTAGGCTCTAAAGTTTTACATTGTTTTATTTTTGAATGCAGTTATTTTTTGTACATAATTCTCCATTTGTAAATTCAACTTTCATGATAAAGAGAGTGCACTATAGTGCTTGTATTGGGTGAATTGAAAAATACTATTTTGTTTTTTACAGTGCAAATATTTGTAATAAAAATAAATATAAAGTGAGCACTGTACACTTTGCATTCTGTGTTGTAATTGAAATCAATATATTTGAAAATGTAGAAAACATCCAAAAATATTAAAATAAATGGTATTCTATGATTAACAGCATGCTTATGTTATTAATACAATTAATCGTGATTAATTTTTTTTAATCGCTTGACAGCCCTACTAATATTATTTTACATTTCCTGTTGAAGGTAATGAGATGAACCTAAGGGCTGGTCCACACTAAGCCCCCAGTTCGAACTAAGATACGCAACTTCAGCTACGTGAATAACGTAGCTGAAGTCGAAGTATCTTAGTTCGAACTTAAAGGTACTTAGCGCGGGACCACACACGGCAGGCAGGCTCCCCCGTCGACTCCGCCTACTCCTCTCGCGGAGCAGGATTACCGGCGTCGACGGCGAGCACTTCCGGGATCAATTTATCGCGTCTAGACAAGACGCGATAAATCGATCCCAGAAGATCGATTGCTTGCCGCCGAACCAGCAGGTAAGTATAGACGTACTCTAAGACACCAAGTCTGGCTCTAGAGTTTGCCAGGGTTTGGTGATGGCAAGGCTGGATCCAGGTTATGATTTATGCCTCTCTCTACTTGTCTGTAAACTAAGGGCATGTCTGCACTACAGGGACTACTGTGGCACAGCTACAGGGCTGCAGCTATACCACTACATCTCCTTAGCGTAGATGCTTCCTACAGTGATAGAAGGAGTTTTTCCATCGATGTAGGTAATCCACCTCCCAGAACAGTGGCAGCTAAGTCAAGAGAAGAATTCTTCTATTGACCTAACTGTATCTACACTGCAGGGAGGTAGGTCAGTAAAACTACAGCGCTCAGGTGTCTGAGTTTTTCACACCCCGGAACTGAGTAGCTATGCCAACCTAACTTTTAAGTGTAGATCAGGTCTTCGAGACAATAAAGACTTAGGGTATGTCTACACTACGGGATTAATCCGAATTTAGATAATTCGAATTTGGGAAACAGGTTGTATAAATTCGATTGTGCGCGGCTACACTAAGCACATTAATTCGGTTTTTAACCACATTAATTCGGTGGTGTGCGGCCACACTACCCCATTAATTTAACCACATTAATTCGGTGGTGTGCGGCCACACTA
>NW_020665065.1:17733022-17736589 GCF_002925995.2 Terrapene triunguis
ACCCCATTAATTTAACCACATTAATTCGGTGGTGTGCGGCCACACTAATCCTAATTCGAATTAACAAAATCGATTTTGGCGCTACTCCGCTCGTCGAGGTGGAGTACAGAAATCGATTTTAAGTGCCCTTTAATTCGAATTAACTGGCTCTGTGGTGTGGACGGGTGAAGGGTTAATTCGGATTAACGCAGCTAAATCCGAATTAAAGTCGTAGTGTAGACCAGGCCTTAGATTTGACTTAGATGAAGCAACAGGAACACTCGCTCCATCACCACAGCAAGTGTCTACGCTACAGTGACAGCTGCAGCATCACAGCTCTGATGCTATAGAGCATCTGCAGTGCAGACAAGCCCCATTTCACTAGTACTCCAGTCATCATGGCCTTCCAGCCCAGGACTGGAATCTGCACACCTTTACAGCTTCTCCTATGTTGTAAAGCAGTAAAAGAAGGGGCACAAGCTCATTAGTTTTCCCCTTTGCAGGTCACCTTTAACACCGAAGATGTAGGTTAGGATACAGTAAATGTAACTCCTCATTTGAATAAATAGGAAATCAGATTTTCAGAGCTGCAGAGTAAAATAATATTTCAGCTCTGAGATACCATCACTATTCACCAAAGAGAAACTGAAGCAGTATAGGTATTTCTAAAAACAGTTTAGAAAATTCATATATTTATGTAGCTACAGAGCAAATAAATATCAATTGACAATTCTGTAACTGCTCACTACAATTTTCCTTTAGCATTTGTATAGACTGTGGGGATTAGACCATGGCTCATGGCTGTTGCCACAAAGCCCCCCTCTCACCCCCCCCCATTAAAATGGCTAAAATATCACTTAACTGAAATTGTCCCCTTGCTGTACATTAAAAACAACAAGATGAATGGACTATGGAGGCAGGGAGGAATGGGAGAGCTACTAGTCAACCACAAAGAAAGACCAAGTTAAAATGGCACAGCAACCCATCGGCCTGTATTGTCCACAAAGAGAGATCTGATTGAGATCTCCCAAGGAAAAGAGTGCAGCAATCAGGAGGCTCTGCAAGAGAGGGTAAAGTCCCCCTGCTCATCACTGGCATTACATTCAGTAAGATGCACTAGAACAGCTGAGAAAAGTGAGGAGCTTTCTAGTACAGGACACAGAGCTGACATGTTACTGATAGCACTCTGCAGACTGTTACTCTGATTTGGCTCCTTGTGGTACCTGCTTCCTCTACAGATTTCTGTAGAGCTTCTGCCAGTTCTTGGTCTGCAATCTCCTCCGGCCGCATGTCCTCCCGCCCTGGCCCATATGCCAGTCTTGCACACTCTGGGAGCTCCCCTTCTGGAAGGAAAGTTGTCTGAGATCCCGTGGTACCAATCACTAGTACGTTCTTTTTGAGATCAATGGAACACTGGGAAAAGAGGACACATGCAAATGATGTCTTGGTGCCCATCAGTCATAAAACAGGACCAGAATACATAAATTAGTGACACATTAAACAATGCACTAGAAAAATGTCCCTTCCAAACATCAAGGGGTTAACACAGTGAAAAGTTACATGCACTGGATGAAGGGTCAAGAAGGTGCTAACAACTGGTAGATCTAAAAACAAATACTGGGTAGAAATAACTCAGCAGCCTGTGCCTTCAATGTGCCAAGTGGCTTCTTACAGCTGCTCCTATTAGCCAGCTCTTGAATCATTACGGTCCTTCTGCTCTTCAGCCCTACTAGGATTACGGCTACAAGTGAGGACTTCCCAGAGTCTTTATTCTAAATGGCTCATGTATAGACCTCAGAGGATTTTCAGGCCCCAAGAGTTCAGAGCAAAGACCTTTAGGCTGGGACAAGATACGAAGTACTCACAACCTATAAGGTATAAGTGCTTCCCCCATAATCTATGGGAAAACCATGTCGATATATCTCGTCAGAGTTTTTTTTATCCCTAAATAATTCATAAGGATGATAACGATTTTACATTTAAGGACTTACGAAAGAGCCAAGGATTGTTTGCAAAACAGGCACCAACGGATTCCATTACCTGATGTCTCTTAAGCATATCCAGTCCTAGAAGCATATCCATGGGCTGTTCTTCGAGGATAGAGAAAGAACACGGCAGAAAATCCCCTTCAATCTGAACCTGAGCTGAAGCACACAGAAAACACCATGTTACCTGCCCTCCGGCCTCTAGAAGTGCTCAAGCACCGCAGCATGAGGACTCGACTGTACGTATCTCTCTATCCAAGAGAAAGCCTACAGAGTCTCCGTGGGTAGGTTATGGAATCGGAGCACAATGTACATAGACTTGGCTGTGGAAAAGCCTACTCTGAGCCAGCCCTGGTGATTATTGAGAGTTTGCTAGCCCCCAGGGGCTAATTATTTCCCCCCCCTTTATTTTAAAAGCTGACTGGATCTGCAGTGCAGTAGGAACTGATCAGCTAACCCCTCAAGCTAGAGCTGAAGAAGCTGCATGAAGCTGCTCAGTGTGTGGAATTTTGTTTTTGGTGCTTTAATTCACAGTCAACGTCTTAAGGAATAAAGAGAATATTTCCCTGTATGGCATTTTCTTCAGACAAACCTATGCAAGAACACGGATATCTTGAAGTGCTCTCCTCACTGCGGAATGAGGTTCACTCAGCTGCACTGGAATTCTGCCCTGAACAATTCACACTGCCCATTACCCCCATCCTGACCCCCCATACCAAAGAATAAAGCTATTTATAACCCGTTAGCACCAGGAATCAAGGTTTCCTCAGTATTTGTATGGGGGCTCTAGACCTACCGGAATTAAAGTGTTAGGATAATTGTATGAAAACATTAAACATGATGGAATCCTGGTTAGTGTGTGTCTGGTGTAAGAATTTATCAAGATCACATTAAGCTCACCCACTCTATAGCAGTTCCCAAAGTTTACAGCAGGGGTCTCAAACACGCGGCCCGCGAGGTTATTTTCTGTGGCCCGCGAGCTCCTCGCGGCCCCCCCACCCTCCCTCAGCGTTTACCTAGAGCAGCTCCGGCCTGACGCGCACTGGGGGCAGGGCAGGCTCCCTGCCTGCCTGCCCTGCCCCCGCGCCACTCCGGGAAGCGGATGGAACCTGGGGAAAGAGAGGCACAGGGGTGTGTGTGCCGATGTTGCTTCAGGCTCCGCCCCCCCCAGCAGCTCCCATTGGCCACAGTTCCCCGTTCTCGGCCAATGGGGGCAGTGCCTGAAGCAACAGCAACACACACACCCCTGTGCCCCTGCTCCCCCACGTTCCGTCCGCTTCCCGGAGCGGCGCAGGGGCAGGGCAGGCAGGCAGGGAGCCTGCCCTGCCCCCGGTGCGTGCGAGGCCAGAGCCCGCCCCCCGAACCTCTCCTGCAGTCGAACCCCCTGCCCTGAGCCCCTTGCCGTACCCTGCACCCCGAGACCCTCCTGCCACACCCCTCCTGCACTCCAACCCACTGCCCTAAGCCCCTTGCTGCACGCTGACCCCCTGCCCTGAACCCCCTGCTGCATCCCGCACCCCAACCCTTCCCTGAGCCGCCTGCCGCACCCTGCACTGAACCCCCTGCTGCACCCCAACCCCCTGCCCTGAGCCCTTGCTGCACC
>NW_020665065.1:17736599-17756057 GCF_002925995.2 Terrapene triunguis
CTGCTTGGGAACTGAAGGTGGATGTGGCGGGGCGATCACCCTGCTCCGGCCCTGAAGGGGTTAAAACAGCCCTGGGAAAGGGCTGCCCCGCTGAGCCAATAGGGTAGGCTGATTGGGAAAGCAGCCACACCCAATTAGGAGACAGCTGGCCCTATAAAAGGGCTGTGAACAAGTGAGCTGGGGCAGTCTCTCTCTAGCTGTGGAGAGAAGGACCTGGCTGCCTGGGAGAGAAGGGCACCTGAGGTAGAGTGGTGCTGGGGAAAGGCAAGAGGAGCTGGGGAGCTCCAGCCTGGCAACTCCCCAGGCTGCAGGCCTTTTGCAAGGCCTACGGAGGCACTGGGGCTACAGAGGTGTAGTCTGGGGTTAGGCAGAGGCAGCTGGTCCAACCCCCTTGCCAGTGATGAGTGGCCATTACAGACTGCAGTTTGCCCCAGTGAGCGGGGGCTAGGTGATGACTGGCAGTAGCCACTGAGGCAAGGTGGGGGTTAGAGGGTTGGGGGTTCCCCTGGGAGGGGAGATCCAGACTGTGGGTTACTGCTGGGGCAGAACCCCAGGGTAAGGGGCACCAGGGTCTGAGAGGGACACGGGGCCAGCGGCAGGCAAGACACCAGCCTGCAGAGGGCGCTCCACACACTGGAAAAGAGCTAATTCCCAGACGACCAGCAGGAGGCGCCGCACTGGTGAGTCTCACATTGCTACAGTGGACAACTGCAGAGCAGCATATTGCACAGCCACTGGCTGCCCTGGTTTTATTTACTCATGATCTAGCTCAAAGCAACACCTACTGGGCCCTCGTACAGGACCTAAGATTAAGTCAGTCGGAAGCAAGACGTGTATGTGACTGGCAGATAACTACAGCAAACCCAGTTCCCCTCCCCCCCCCCCCCCCGATTTTCTTTAAAATGTGCATAAAGGTTAGAAACGTGGCTCTGTAAAATGCGGCATTTATTATGCTGCACACAGCATCTGCTCCCAACCCATCTTTTCATGGGGACAAAATCTAATAGAGAGGGGCTTGAGTCAGGTGATCAGAGACAAATGCCGAGAACTAGCATCTCCCAGGTTCTAATCCCCACGGTCACTAAATGACTGTCTAGTTGTGGGCAAATCACTTGCTCTTTCTGCCTCAGTTTTCTCTCCTCTATAAAAGTGGGGATAACAACACAACTTAAATAGCTCATGGGGATGTTTTGTTTAGTCGGCGTTTGAACAGCACTGTGAAATACTGAAAAACACTTAACATGTACATAGTGCAAAATGCTTTATTATATTGTAATGTAGTCATTACAATATAATCAATGATTATTTTCCCTATTACTAATGCATGTTTTAGCACTGCCAAGTCTGCAAAACCAATATGAGCCTATTGTATGAAGCAGAATGTCTTCATACATCAGCAAAACTGCTTACTGTGTTCTGATTCAAAAATGTATTGTTGATCATGTAAGAAACAGAAGAATTAGACCTCCTCTCCCACAGGCAGTACCTAGCTGAGCCTGTAGCACTGGCAGAGAGAGAAGCCTTGTTCGGACTTACAGACTCTGAAGTTACATACAAAAGATACAAAGGGGAAGTAAACCAGAGGCAGCATGGTGCCATTTTTACAGAGCCACTTTTCCAACAATGACTATGCTTGAAATCTGCAACTAAGCAGAGACTTGGGCTATATCTGCACTACCAAACTTACAGCCGCCCAGTGGAGAGGCAGCTTATACTGACGGGAGGAGTTTCTGTTGGTGTAGAAACACCACCTCCCCAATGTTAGCTATGCTGCCAAGAAGCACTCTTCTGTCAGAAGCATCTACACCGGGAGCTATGCCAGCGTAAGTTTTAAGTGTAGACCAAGCCTCGATGGGTATGTCTACACAGCAATTAGACACCCAGGGCTGGCCTGGGCCTGCTGACCCATGCCTATGGGGCTCAGGCTGTGGGCTGTTTCACTGCTGTGTAGCTGTCCAGGATCGGGCTGGAGCTTGAGCTCTAGGACCCTGTGAAGTGAGCCCAGAAGTCTACACAGCAGTGAAACAGCCCTGCAGCCCGAGTCGGCTGGCACAGGCCAGCCGCGAGTTTTTCTTTGTTGCATAGACATACCCAGGAGACATGGGTTAGGGGTTACATTTGCAAGTCCTGGTGCTCAGGCTTGAGGGGATCCAATATACCCCAGGCAGCTACTTGCAGGGTCTCCAGGGAACTTTGGTTAAGCAGTTTCTATGCAGTGCTCTCTACTGGCTAGTTCATGGAGACGCACCGCAGAATTGGGAAAGGTCCCTGAAAAAGAACAAAGACTCTGACTGGATTTTGGGAAATTGCAGTCCCAGTGTTGAGAGAGATGACCAAGACTGCCTCTACTCTGACAGCTATGGGGGGTGAGACCACACCACCAAAAGAAGTGACAGAGTCAACAAATGGGAGACAATGCTGCATCTACCCTGCCCCTCTTGATTCCAACTAGACCCCAAAAATGCATTTTCAACTGGAATAGGGTCCCACAAAGGGGCCCAGAGCTCTCCCTGGGACTTAGGTTTGCTACCTTATGTCCTCTTCTATCTTTGCCTGAGCCTCAAGATCAAAAGGGTCAGCTGAAAACAGACGGATTCTCTCCTGCTCCCGGCGGGCTCGGTCCTGTTGCTGCTCCACCAGCACCCTGGTAAATTTCTCTGCAGTAACAAAAACAGATATAAACACCATAGTTAGATGCACAGACACCCTTTACTGGAAATTACTCTTACAAATGAAAAGCTATTAAACTTGTAGCAAAACAGTGTCTTTTAAAGATGTTGGCCACCATTGAAAGGTAAAGTGACTAGTGCAATCAGCAGTGGGCTCTATTTCAGGGCTACTTGAAAAACCAGCCAGCACAGACAGAACTCACGGGCTTGATCATGTACTCGCTCGAGATTCCCACTTTGTCTCCCATCTCAGTGGACTGAACTGCTTCGCATTGGGCCTGATGCCCAACAGCCTATGTAGACATAACAGAGTTCTCAGGTTCCGAATGAACTGAAGTTACCCTACATTTATCTTTCCATTGTCTGCAAATAAATGTAATGTGCAGAGACACTATTTAAATCAAACAGCTGCTATTAAAGAATATTTTCATTGCTTTACTGCAGCAAGATCTACCCAATGATATCATGCAAGAACATTTCCAAAAGCAGCAAATAAGTTACATCCAGAATAGGAGTCAGAAATTCAGCATTTGTATTCTTCTAGTCTAGTCTAAATTATTCATTCGTACGTAGAACAATCTTTAGTCAAACATTTTTTTTCAATTAGGAGAAACTGAAGTCACAATAACCATGATACTTAACATTTCTCCCATAGATCTCAAAACGCTTTACGAAAGTGGATGTCATTACCCATACTCATTTTAACATGAGGAAATGGAGGCACCAAGGTCAGTTGGTTTACACAACGTCACAAAGAGTCAGTGGCATAGCCAGGAATGTAATCCAGGTCTTCTGAATCCCAGTGTGGTGCGCTGTGCATTGGACCATGTTGCCGACAAAACCAGATGTTCTGCCAAAAAGACAGCAGCAGAACTCACTGGCCATAGATTAATTTTGCATCTGAGCAAAGTCAAAGTTCTATGACATCGGAGGCTTCAAACAGTAGTCTTATTTTAAAACCAAGTAACATAGGCCAAGATTTACAAATCTGAGTTCTTACAGTTAGATTCCTAAAGCTACACTTAATGGGAGTTAAGAAGTGGTCACTTTTGAAAAAAAATTAGGCGCACAACTTTTAGATACCAAGGGTCGAAAATTTCAGCCATAGTTTTTCAAGGTTTGTACACAACAAAATGCGTTCCTAACACCACTTGGATTCAGAAATCAGAACAGTTGTGTCAACAGTAGCTAGTGCTTTCACTTCAGGAAATGCAGTGGTTCCAAATACACCTGGCCTTGAAAACTTATTTACTCCGCAAGGAGTAGGATGTTTTGATTTCCATGGCTCCATGCTCTGTATAGCTGGTGCCTTCTGATGTATTGTAATGCATCTAACACAATTACATATGCATTGAAGCTTGATGTATTTTGGACACTACGGTGAGAGCAGATCTGGATAGCTGCCCAAATGCTGATGGCAAATTCTGACAGTATAACCTGATAATCCCCTGTGAATGCACAGAGCTGTACCAAATCTGAATTATGAGAGTTTACTGTACAGATTAGACAAGAAAAGCGGCAGATGAACTAGTCCTGGGATCCTGTAGTTAGTGTTCTGCACCACTACCACTGAGACTGTCCTTGCGCCATCAAGGGCAGCAAGCTCTAGAAGCAGTGCTCTCATCCTAGGATGGGGAGGAAGAACATCTCACGTGGTTCTGCAACAAGCTCTCCGATATAGGACACACGCTGCGAGGCTCAAAAGAGAGGGCCAATGAAAGACACTTGTTATGGAAAGTAAAGGATTTGCTTTAGTAACATGGCATACAGTATTGTGCATTACTGTGTTCCCTCGCTCTTTGCAACTGTTCATATACATAAAATCAATATAGAGAATTAAAAAAAAGCCATGTAGCTCTCTCCTCCAGCCTTCCTGTACTGGAAGAAGTCACCAGCCTGCAGTCATTGAAAAGGAGAAAAATTGGGGAGAGGCTCTTCTATAGAGTGCTTTTTCCTTCCATCATCTCTCCCAAACCTCCACATTAGTAACCAAGTTCTTGATAAGCTGTTTCCCACAAATGGATCTCTAGTAAGGGTTTATAACCATGCATTTTAATGCCTCCAAATGATCTGTTTTCATACTAAATGAGCTCTATGTTATTGCAAAAATAAATAAAATAAAGCTCAAATAAGACAAGGTGTGGGCAGCAAAGAACAGGTGTCCACCGGCAGAGCATGGAGGGCATCATACCACTAAGTCTGCCAAGTGCACCACCATCTTAGATAGCACCCAGAAGGATTTTAACAATTGGTTTCTAAAAAAGCCAAATTTAAATTTTTTTTAAAAGACATTTAAGGAAACTCTTCAAAAGGAATAGTGAAATAAACACTGTTTACTGGTTCCCAGGGCGACCACAAGGCTGCCAGATTAGGTGCCTGCCAGTGAGCTACGAAGCCTTTCTTATGTCCATGTCTGTAGTGACATATTCATACCTTCCAGGCTTTTGCAAGGGAGGTAGGATGGGATTTAAAATGAGCTATTTCCTGTCTGGGTCGTAGAGGGCTAGGGGTAGTAACACAATTACCACCAATTGGTACAGTTGGCAGGAGTCTCCGTACAGAGGCCAGGGATGGAACTGGCCCTAAAAACTGATCTCACCCCCCAGATGTGATCCCTCCAAGAAAGGGGACAAGGCATATCAGCAGTCACGTGGAGGAAGTTTGCAAAGCTGTTGCTAGCTCGTGCTATTCCTGGTCTGGGGATAGGGGAATTCCATCTCCAATGCGGTCAGCCATTGTGTGACTGAACACCCATAACTACTTCTTACTAGAATTCAGTACAGACAGACGTTACCACGGAACAGCCTCAGACAAAGCAAGGAAGAACCAATCGCCTCCAAATCCCAATTTACCAAGGTCTCCACTGAGCAGCGCCTCGGCCAGGGGTGGATTGCGTTCTTTCAGCAGGGACAGCTCGTGGGGATTGGCAAGCAACATGTCCCGTAACAGTGCTGGATTGTCCAAGCCCTGAGGGGATGAAGGTGTCTCCGGAGGCGATGGGCGAGGATGCTGCGCTGGTTGCTGCTGCTGCAGCTGAGCGGACGTCCCAGGCACCGTAATGCTGCTGAAGTCTATCCTGGGCAGACCTTAAGGGAAAACGAGTTAACAGTTTGACCATGTCACATTCTCAGCTGCTGTGGACAATGCAGTCAAAAGCTGTGGAATGGTTGAACAAACTACGCTAACACTTCATGTCCATAGCAATTCATGTCTGAGCTTCACTGCGTCACCAACATATTCAGGTTAGTGGGTTAGGAATACTATTACATATTTATGTAACTGATCTATTCACATATCTGGCCCATTTTACGGGGAAACTCACTTAACCCCCTCCAACTCAATTTTTCAACTCTGAGATATGCATACCACCAATCTACCTCACGAGGGGGTTATGAGGCTTAACAGCGTCTGTAAAGCACTTCTGAATTCCTCACATGAAAGAAGATACTGTGGTAAGAAAAATATTACTGAAGCCCTGCCCCGCCACCAATCTTCCAGCTGAGGCAGAGTGGGGACCTTTACAGCCATTCCCCTGCTACAACCTGCGGTCAACATTTCCTTTTGTAAGGGATACAATTATAATGGAAACTCTTAGGACTAAGAATTAAAGGGGGGAAGGGTGGTAGAAGTAGGACTCCAATTCCATACTATGGGGCTTGAGGAACCTTTTGAATATATATTGCATCACGTGATTGGGTCTGCTAAGCTTCAGCTTCTCTGTGCATTAGTAACAATATGTACTCAGAGCACACATTGCCAAAGCCCTCTAATGTGTAAGAGCAGCACAGACTGCATATTATTGCACCATTATACTGAATGGGAGGGGAACAGGAAGCCTTATGAAAATCCACATGACTTCACAGAAGCTGCTTTTCTGAACAAGATTACTTGTCTCCCACCCCCAAACAGCAAACTAAATCATGCCTACCCATCACTGCAAGATCCTTTAAGTATCCAAAGCAAAGAAAAAGCCCACCCCCAAACAAGAACAGTTTTGCCTGATGAGGGTGGCTATTGTGAAGTTTCTCAAGCACTTGTATGAAATACATTACACACATCTGAAATGCATTACACACAGATAAAAGTAGTATTTCGGTGTATTTATTTACTAATGAACCAACGTTCTGCCCCAAGTATATTTTTCATCACCAAGTTATTCACTCTCTGAAAAAGGAGGCGTTTTAAATGTAATACATTAGTAGACCCGTGACAGGACAGCATTAGTTAAGTTTCACACACATCAATAAATAACACCTCCAGAGCATGAAGAGGCTAAACACCCACAATTTAAAGGTAATCTTCTGGGTACAGCCAGGGGGACTGCAAGACAACCGCAGGTAGCCCAGCGAGTTAGTCTGAAGAGTTTCTCACCTGGAAACTGGACTGGAGGCCGTGGCTCTGCATTCTCCTTTTGCCGTAAAATCACCACATCCCCATCTTTCAAGCCATATGAGGCCAATGATCTGTGGTTGTCAGTTAGAGGCCTCTCTGCATAGACAATCTGTATATAGGGAGAGAGACAGGGTGATAGGAAACAAGCTTATACATGGCACAAAGTGAACTGACAGCAAGACCCTAAATGGTGATTTTACTTAGGAACATTAAATCTGATTCACTATAAATTTTAAGACGAATCCAAAAGAATTACCGGTAAGTGAGCAATTCTCATCAGACTGCTGCAAATCAAGTGCCCTGTGCACTAGGCAGATATATCCCAAGAAATAAGTACGCAGATCTCCCATCATAAAAATGATGGCAGCAATAAAGCATTTAACTTTACAAATTTCAAGGCAGAAGTGTTGAATACTGGACAGGACAGGAGGTCTTCAGTGGAATTCTGAATATGTAGACATGACTTTCCATAACACCCAGTTTCACAGAAACTTACATTATCATTAACGTATGTCAATGCGCAATAAATTCTAAAGTCAGAAGGGACCAACAGATCATCCAGCCTGACCCCCTGTATGTCACAGGCCAATACCATCTGCACACTAAATCCAACAACTGAAGTTAGACCAAAGTAATACAGCCCACTGGAGACTAGACTACTATGTGCCGCACGCAGAGACTAAGAGGGACTAAGGGGCATCAGTGCCTGAGGCCCCTGCAACGGCAGGGAAATGATTAAATAAGATGTACCCAGATAATCCTAGCAAGTGACCCTCTCTCTCACGCTGCAGAGGAAGGCAAAAAACAAACAAACCCTAAAGTCACTGTCAATCTGACCTGGGGGAAAATTCCTCCCCAACCCCAAATATAGTAATCTGTTAGACCCTGAGCCATCTCTGACTGTTGTAGATATTTGCTAATAGCAATCGTGGATAGGCCATATGCCACAGTATGCAACCTCATCATATCATCCCCTCCATAAACCTGTCAAACTCAGTCTTGAAACAAATTAGGTTGCACTAACTACTCCCTTTGAAGAAGTGAGGTTTTTACCCACGAAAGCTTATGCCCAAATAAATCTGTTAGTCTTTAAGGTGCCACCAGACTCCTTGTTGTTTTTGTACTCCCTTTGAAGGATCTTCTAGAACTTCACTCCTCTGATGGTTAGAAACCTTCATCTAATTTCAACTTGGTGAAGACCAGTTTAAATCCATTTGTTCTTGTGCCAGCATTGGCCCTTAACTTAAATAACTCCTCTCCTACACGGGTGTATTTATAGAGAGCAATCCTATCTCTCCAGAGCCTTCAGTTAGGCTAAACAACACAAGCTCCAAGTCTCCTCTCATAAGGTAAATTCTCCATTTCTCTGTTCATCCTAGCAGCCCTTCTCTGCACTTGTTCCAGTTTGAATTCATCTCTCAAACATAGGAGACCAGAATTGCATGCAGTAGTCCAGATGAGGTCCTCCAATTAATATCAGAGAAATTTTAAAAAAACGAGGCGTCCTTATGGCACCTTAGAGACTAACAAATATATTTGGGCCTAAGCTTTCGTGGGCTAAAACCCACTTCATCAGATGCATGAAGTAAAAAATACAGTAAGCAGTATATATATTACAGCACATGAAAAGATGGGAGTTGCCTTACCAAGTGTGTGTGTGGGGGGGTCAGTGCTAACGAGGCCAATTGAATCAAGGTGGAAGTGGCCTATTCTCAACAGTTGACAAGATGGGGTGAATATCAATAGAGGGAAAATTACTTTTTGTAGTGCTAACAAGGCCAATTATGGGAGAAATTAAAGTCTCCCATAATCACACAATTCCCAGTAGTATTTCTCTCACTGGGCTATCCATATCCAAATCAGATCCTGGGGGTCTGTAACAGACCCCAAGCACTATCCCAGAGGAGTCTGTTTCCATTCTTCTCCAAAATGATTTTGACCCAAACATTCCATCACTTCTAAGTTCTTTACAGTCTACCTCATCAACAACATACAGTGCTACTACACCACATTTATCTTTATTTCTGTCTTTCCTGACCAGCACATACCCTTCAAAACCTATACTCCAGTCATGACTACTATTCCACCATGCTTCCATTAACCCTATAATACCTGGTTTCACCTCCTGCACCATTAGGTCTAGTTCTTCAGGTTTGCAACCCAGGCTCCTTGCATTGGAGTACAGACATCTCAGCTGTTTCTGCTTGGCCTTACCCAGGTTCTTCACCTGATTAAGCACAATCATTTTACTGCCAGTATCTCCTACCTGACAGTGCCAGTACCAATCTTTCCTCTTCTTGTCCATTCTCCTTCTCTCTATCCGCTTACTTGATTTCCCTCCTGCTAAATATCAGAATCAGGTGTGGAGATTATATGAGCAGCTCCAAAACATTTCCCCCAAATTCTTAATTTAAAGCTCATTTAATCAATTATGCCAGCCTCCATCCCAGAAGTCTATGCCCCTCTCTACTCAGGTGGAGTCCATCCCATGAGAACAGCTGAATGCTTCCAGCGGTCGAACATTCCAAAGCCCTCCTTATAGCACCACCGCCTGAGCCATCTGATGATCATCATCATAATCTCGTCTTGCCTTTGCTCTCCGCCTCTATGGACAAGTAGACTCCCACTGAAGATCACTTAAGCCTCCATTTCCTTAAGCATCTTCCCCAGCCAGTCTTCCTTGATGTGTCCCAGTGAGAATCTAGCAATATCATTTGTTCCCACGTGAAAGATAATCAATGGTTTCTTTCCTGCTCCCATTTGGATCCTCTTCAGCGGGGTGGATTTGATTTAATCATGGATTTAATCAGGAAGACTCGATTTAATCATGGATTTCTACATAAAAGTGAATTCTTGTTGGTTGTTATAACCTTAATACGTATTCTTCACAACTCAGAGATAGAGACCACCCAAACTGGGCCTCATCTACGGCCTGCTGCCATTCTAGGTTTTCCCTTCTAATGAGAGAATGGTATCGTAGATCTCAAATCAATGAAGATTACACTCAGAAAGACGTCAAGACTTCTGGAATATGCTGCTCAAACAGTTTCACTTTTGTTTCTACTGCCTGTCCCTCCCTTCTCACATTTATCTTCAGACTTCTTCTCCTTGTCCAGATCTATTCCGCCCCCAACAATCTTCTATTCATTGAACTTTTTGAAATGTTGCACTTTTAGAGAGGTAAGGGACTGACTCTGTGTACACAAATTTGCAGAGGGACAATAGGCTTGAGGTCTGTTATTTCTCACCTCTATATATTATTTAAAAACATTTTTCCTGTTAACAAGCATATTATCTCTGGAGAGAGAAATCCACAGTTTGAGAACTGCAAAACTAAGCATCTCTGATGGGGTATCTTCTAGACTGAGCACTGAGTCCCATTGGGTAGATAGAAAGATTAACCTAAATAATCTATACAGAAGCCCCTGGGACCCCATAAGATTGGGTCCCTAATCCATGAACTATTGGAACTCATTTACAAAACTTTTCTGAAACATTACATGGATAGATTGTCTCACACTATGGAATTATAATTTATAATCCCTATTCCATGATGAGATAGATATCTTTGAGCTATAATGTATCTTAATTAAAACTATCTTTAGTTTGGGGCAACCGGCCCTAAAGAGCCCTCCCACCTTTGCAAGTGCAGACAATGTCCATGCTGCACAGGTTGCTGCCACCTCCTCATTTACTCTCTCTCTCGAAAAGCTGAATGATGGGCAATCTAACTATATACATAAAAAAGCTCCAAAGGACAGAATGAAAGAAAAAACAATGAGGGATGAACTAAAGTCAATGCATCTGATCTGAGTTAAGGAGCTGCATGCTGATTGGGTCACTCACCCCTTTACACCCTTGGAAGACTCAGGGATGGGAAGGAGGAGAGAGTGGTGCCAAATGACTATGCTCAAGGCAGAGCCATCTTGATCCCACAAGTGGCCATGTACAGAGGCTACACTCAGAGAAGAATACAGGACCTTCTCATTCACTGTTCAGTCTTGCTGAGCAATGGGAGAGGCCATCAGGTCTCCTGTGCAAATCAGGATAGTAGGATTAACCACTGCAAGTACCCAAGTTTCTTCAGTACTGTATTCTGGTTTATACTGCAGACTTGCAAGCTTACCTTAAAATCATTTGCTTCTAAAACACCAGAATTTGACTAGTGTTATTTCTAAAATCTGACATTTGCATTCTCAGAATATTTCAGGCTCAGGAAGATAAAAAAAACTGGAGCTGGATTTGAAATAGGATTGTCCAAAACACGAAGTAGGTGCTGTTAAAACAGATGCACGTTTCCAAAGCAGTTAGAACAAAACTGTATTTGAATTATGCTGGAGGCTGATGCCTGGATTCAGTGTGGATAAAATCAATTTTGTTTTAAATTAGTTTTTTTTTATTTTGTTAAACTATGAAAAGTTTTTCTTTTTAAAAATAAACCTGATTAAAATGAAATCTGACTTTAATACAAAATATTTTAAGTCCTAAACACATTATAATCTCTGAAATCTTTTAAATTAAAAAAAATATGCTGAATCCATGTGCTCTATCAAAAACTGAGTTAAAGGCTGCTTTGCTATATAAAGAAAGAATCAGAGCAAAACCATCCATTTTGAGGTCAACGTAAGAACATAAGAACGGCTGTACTGGGTCAGACCAAAGGTCCATCCAGCCCAGTATCCTGTCTACTGACAGTGACCAATGCCAGGTGCCCCAGAGGGAGTGAACCTAACAGGCAATGATCAAGTGATCTCACTCCTGCCATCCATCTCCACCCTCTGACAAACAGAGGCTAGGGACACCATTCCTTACCCATCCTGACTAATAGCCATTAATGGACTTAACCTCCATGAATTTAGCTAGTTCTCTTTTAAACCCTGTTCTAGTCCTAGCCTTCACAACCTCCTCAGGCAAAGAGTTCCACAGGTTGACTGTGCGCTGTGTGAAGAAGAACTTCTTTTTATTTGTTTTAAACCTGCTGCCCATTAATTTCATTTGGTGGCCCCTAGTTCTTATATTATGGGAACAATAACTTTTCCTTATTCACTTTCTCCACACCTCTCATGATTTTATATACCTCTATCATATCCCCCCTTAGTCTCCTCCTTTTGAAGCTGAAAAGTCCTAGCCTCTTTAATCTCTCCTCATATGGGACCCATTCCAAACCCCTAATCATTTTAGTTGCCCTTCTCTGAACCTTTTCTAATGCCAGTATATCTTTTTTGAGATGAGGAGACCACATCTGTACGCAGTATTCAAGATGTGGGTGTACCATGGATTTATACAAGGGCAATAAGATATTCTCCGTCATATTCTCTATCCCTTTTTTAATGATTCCTAACATCCTGTTTGCTTTATAAATATGGCACAATAGATCATGTACTGTCTTAAGGGCTTATTTTGTTTAATAACAATATTTTATATGCTGTTTTGTGTTTAAATTCCAGTTATCATCCTAATGCAGCTTGACACAAATCATGAGCAAAAGGTTAATTATCTAGTAAATAAGCAATATATCAGTCACCATTTTCTAACATACTAAAAATGTGCAATTAATAATTAATAAGAATCTAAAATATTAAGCTATATAATTGCTTAAATAAATGTATATAGTTATACTGTAGTATCCTCCTACATAGCAAAAAGATGTACCAAATCTACTGTAAAGGCTCTATTTAGCTGTAAAATCAACATGTTTTAATAGTTATATCAACCAATGAGAATGCACCTTTCTTTAGAAAAGAAAGGAAGTACAAATGGAAGAGTTGATTAAAATAAATGATTTAAATAGAGATTTTCCATTTGATTATTTAAATTAGGATTTACTTTGATTTAAATCAATCCACCTTGGCTGGATTAGAAACGAACGTGATTTCTCCCCACCCTCTAAATACATTATTGACAACATCAATTAATATGACACTACACTAGTCTTGTAGGCCCATTTATACTTCCTAAGCTATTTTGATCCAGGGCATGTGTAAATTTTGTTGCATTTTAAATCATCAGAGAAGAAACATTACAACAAATTCTTACAGGCATTATGAAGCTTTGTTTGTGAGGAGATGATTTTTAAAGCAGCATCTCACATAGCTAAATACACCACACCCAGTGGTGCACCACATGAGTTAGTCATGCCACTGACAGGGAAAAAAACAAGCTAGGAATAAACCTGACCTGCAGCTGTAAATCTTAAATGACAGTTTCTTCATATGGATATTCTGGGAGATACAACTTAATCAGTTTAAGAGAGATTTAGCCTGTCTTCTTGCTTGGATTGGATTTTTAAACTTTCCACCTTAACAGCTCAAAGCATGAATTAAGCACACAGCAGTTACACCATATCCCTCAGCAGAGCAACTTAACACACTCTTAACCATCCTCCTTTACAGGCAAAATAAGCTAATGTGACTTAGTTGCTTCTGTGGGGTATGAAACATTACAAAAGCAAACGCTGATGAGACAGCCCAGTACTAAGTCACTAGCGTCTCTGGAGCTGAGCAGTGCTCAAGATCCCCCAACATTATGAAGTGCTCCGATTTTGCAAAGAATGCCTGACCAGGAAGGGAGCTAGCTTTCTGCTGCCTGAATGACAATACAGCAGGAATGCCTTTCCTTTAAACGCAAGAACAACAGCAGTGCAGATATTACAAACTCCACCAAACAAAACGATAACGTTTGTAAGCTATTGATTCATGCTGCTGAGGTCTCATGCTAGAAGGGCACCACCTCTGGTTGGTTCTAGCACCTGTACTACAATCTGTTTAATGATTCTCTCGTCCATCAGCAGATTGATGGCGCTGAAAGGCACTATGTGCTCCCCCACCCTACCGTATTGATGAGATTCTGTGCTGGGCCCATGTGTACCATCACTGCCCATTCTCCATTCAACTATGCATACTTTAGCCTGCCACAGATCTTCCACAGGTCTAGCAGTTTGGAGCTGCCCAGGCTTCATAGCAGGTTAAGACCACCCCCAACTGATAGGCACCGCCTGGTACAGTCAAGGTCTTGGTCTGACACTGGTACATAATACCACCTAGCTCTTATATAGCACTTTTCATCAGTAGATCTCAAAGTGCCTTACAAAGGGAGGTCAGTGACACTTCCCCCTAGAGATCCCCAGGCAGCACATAAATAAATCAAAATCTAGAACGAGAACTCTTGCTCTAATTTTCAATAGGCTATCAACCAGTTTTTGCTCCCAAGTAATTGCAATCAAGAAAATGGATTAGCCATAAAAGTAGCATGCTTTATAAATACTGAGAAGACTAGTGTCAGCAATGTAAAACGCTAGAGGTTGATGTAGTTATCTCTGCAGCACTGTACCGTGAGAATCAGAGTTCTAAGCTCCTGGGGCCACCCACATCAGGTAACTCGTGACTGGTACTCAGAGAACTGTTGATGGGTTCCAGATCCCCTTAGCTGAAGTGTTATGAAAATGTGCAACCCAAGAGCAGGTCAGTAAATGGAGTTGGGATAGGGGCTGAAGAAGGAAAGTAGATAAAATATTCATGATCCCAGAAGACTCCAAAATAAGTTCCAGCAGCATATTTTGTTCAGATTCTCCTCCCTTTCCAAATTCCTTTATAGGATAGATGGTGCACTCTGTTAGCCATACCAAATTAAAAAAAACCAATCTCAAACTTGTAAGCAATCAAAAGGTGAATGGGAGGCAAAAATCTCACTATTCCCTTCACCTCCCTTGCCTTCTATTCCCCTCCACATGCCCTACTCACTGCCTGCTCCACTTGCCTCCCTGTTCCTCCTTTCCTCACAAGTGTTTTTGTGCCACCCCTTTGGCTGTGAACATCTTCTCTGACTTTGTGCCACACAGCTTCAACTATCTCCATTAAATCTTTCCTCACAGTGCATCCTTTTTAGCAGGGTGGATTTGATTTAAATCACTAGTCAGGAAGACTCGATTTAATCATGGATTTCTACATAAAAGTGCATTCTTGTTGATTGTTATAACCTCAATACATATTCTTCACAACTCAGAGATAGAGACCACCCAAACTGGGCCTCATCTACGGCCTGCTGCCATTCTAGGTTTTCCCTTCTAGTGAGAGAATGGTATTGTAGATCTCAAATCAATGAAGGCTACACTCAGAAAGACCTCAAGACTTCTGGAATATGCTGCTCAAACAGTTTCACTTTTGTTTCTACTGCCTATCCCTCCCTTCTCACATTAATCTTCAGACTTCTTGTACTTGTCCAGATCTATTCCACCCCCAACAATCTTCTATTCATTGAACTTTTTGAAACTTTGCACTTTTAGAGAGAGGTAAGGGATTGACTGTGTACACAAATTTGCAGAGGGACAATAGGGTTGAGGTCTGTTATTTCTCACCTCTATATATTATTTATTTAAAAACATTTTTTCTGTTAACAAGCATGTTATCTCTGGAGACACAAATCCACAGTTTGAGAACTGCAAAACTAAGCATCTCTGATGGGGTATCTTCTAGACTGAGCATTGAGTCCCATTGGGTAGATAGAAAGATTAACCTAAATAATCTATACAGAAGCCCCTGGGACCCCATAAGATTGGGTTCCTAATCCATGAACTATTGGAACTCATTTACAAAACTTTTCTTAAACATTACAAGAATATATTATCTCATACTATAGAATTAGAATTTATAATCCCAATTTCATGATGAGATCTTTGAGTTATAATGTATCTTAATGAAAACTATCTTTAGATAGGTTTTTTCCTCAAAAAGCATTTTATCCAAAAAATCCGATTTAAATTAAAAAAAAATCATTGATTTTTGTCCAGCCTGCTTTTTAGTCAAGACTTTCAGCCCTCACTTTTCCCTGAACAGTAGTAAAATAAAATAAAGAACGCACATCATAAGAACATCAGTTTCTCATCACAACCCTTGGCCTTCCCCAATTCCTTGGTTTATTCCCCACTGTGTAATGTCTAATATGAATTGCACCTTCCTTGGGGCAGGAGCCTGACAATTTTGCTTTTAAAGCAACACGCCTCTGATCATTGTAAAAAGAGAGCTATGATAAAAATAATGCAAGAACAAGCCCCTGGGTTAAAAAACTATTTGTCAGTTTAAGCAAGCACAGTCCTTCCTTATTGGAAGCTGATCCTTGTCCTTAAGACAAGCTAGTCTTCCAATAAGTAAAATACAAATGGTATTTAAATAGTTTCTTCCTATGAAAGATTGCAAAATACTCTATAGAAAGAGGGGCTGACTAGAAAGGATGTTATACAGATATCGGCCCAGCAAATACATGGGCAGAAAGGGAAAATGACGGACAATAAAGGAGAGAATGGAAGGAAGCAGGAATTAGCAAGGGACAGGTAAATGGAAGCGAGGAGAGAAGCAGAGGTACTTATGATGGTGTTTGGAGTCAATTGCAGGTTATTTGACATAGATAACTGTAGAAGCTATTACATAGAACTTTAAAATTATTTGCTGAGAGGCAGCAGCTCAGAGGGAAAAAATCCCAAAGACGGAGCAGCACAAGCAAGCAAGCGAGTACACGACCACCCATCATCTTAAAATAGAGTCAGTGTTGTCACGTTATCATTATGCAAGTAGCTGGAGGGACATATCTGAAAAACAAGAGGTGTTTACACTTCAGGCAGTACTTCAGAAATTCAAGCCTCCAGTTGCAGGCATTTGTACATTCTTGCATGCAGCGAAGTTATGCTGGTCATTGGCAATAGGAAGAACACGGGATATTCATGTTTTTGTAATCACAGCTTTCAGGGTTAACTGCTACTTAACGGTCATGGGGTCCTCTTCCCCTGCAGGCAAACTGGAAGAACATGGACCAGGAGGGGCTTGGGATTCTGATTTTATTGTATCAGGACAAGTCTCATTTAAGAACATGTATCTGGAATTGATATTCATTCTCTGTATAAACATGAGTTGACAGCAGCATAAAAAGAATTGGAATCTTTGTGATCCATCGTCCTTCGCTCCCCACTGAGAAAAATTAAGAGTTTTCCCTAAGGATCTCCACGGGCCTTTGATTTTCTAATCTCATTTTAGACTACGGTGGTTAGATCAGTGATTTGATTCTGCTGTTACTTGGCTTTCGAATAGGATGGTGTGCAGCATGTCACTGGAAGCCGATAAGATATGGCGCTTTCCAGTACTAAGTAACTGGCATCAACTCACCCAAACTCAGAAGTGATCAAAAGTCAGCATTAAACCTGTATTGCGGGCATGGGAGCTACTGCACACCATATTTTCATGTTGTTTTTTAGATGTCCTTTATTATTATTATTCACATTTCTGTCGTGCTCAGATGCCCAAATCAGGATCCCATTGCACTACACAGGCTGAATATAAAGACACGGTTCAGGTCCTGAAGAGCTTATGACTTGATCTCCTGGGATTTTTGCATGTCTTAAAGTGTTGAACCAATTTCACTAAAACCTTGAGAGCAGCCAAGTTAAATACTGGGTTGTACAGGAAGCTAATAGAGAACAATAGCTCAGAAACAATAAGGCAACATGAAGGCTCAGACCTAGTAGCTTTTGGTGAGAAGTCTTAATTCCACTAGAAGTGGGGAGATTTCTCCCTTCCCTCAAATTAAGAGACTATCTGGGGAGGCAAATTAAGTTTACAGATGTGGCTTGATAGAGGCAACCACATCATTTAAATCTACCCATTCGCATGCCCACACAGGTCTGACTATTTGGGAAACAAAAGGACAGAAATATTTTGTTTCTTTTAAAACTGTATTTTCCCAATGAACATCCTAAAACTTTACCCTAAATAATAATCACAACAAACCAGCCCTAATCGCCAATATATCTGGTGGCTGTTTGATGGCCTCCAGGAAATGAACGGAAGTCCCTAGTCTAGAACTCAGTGGACACGGGTCCACACCACAAAACCGTCCACCGTAATCAAGCTCCTTACCGGCTCTATAAAGTGGCATCTGAACTATACCTCTCAACCCAATCACAAGGGAATGGGTGTGGAGGCGTCTCACCCAGGGCTGAGATGAGTCAGAGAACTTGGGCACTGTGGGGGAAAAGCTTATTATACTGCTGTTGCCCATACTGAACCTGTTCCAAAGAGAAACTGATATCAACCTCCAGGGCTGTCAGTCTAACACTCTTCATCAGCATTAGTATTCACATAAAATTTAAATTAAGGTTTTGGGCTGTATGAGCATATTTTCAGAAAGACCAAAAAAGCAAAGGCAAAGATCACAGAATGCTCCATGCGCTTTGACAGGTATCTCCAGCCTCTGATCTGGTGTTATGAGAAAGGTGAGAGACGGCAGATATGGCACTGCACAAAAACAGTCATCAGATCAGATGTGGACAGAAATGACAACTGGACATCAGCGATCAAACGCCAAATGGTGTGCAACCCTATCTTGGGTGGGTTGCATCCCCCTCTAATACACACCTAGCACTTGTTTTTTTTCTTATATTTTGGCAACACTTGTATAGCTTGTCATGTCAGTAAAGCCTTACTGAATTTGAACTCGATTGAGATAGTCTCTATGAAAGTTCTAGACACCAGTTTTCCCTTCAGCTGCCTCTCACACCCAAAGTGAAAACCTCATTCTCACACACCCCAAACTGGTATTTCAGGCTTAAGAAGGGTCCGGGACCAAGTCAACCTAATGTACTAAGTGTTAGAAGAAATCTAAGGGAATTCTAACCCTAAAATGCTACCCCATTTCCTTAGTAGAATGAGGGAGAGGATGTTAATCAATTTCTTAGGTGGGCTGAAGGTGCAGCCAACTTCCTAGTGGCAACTTTGAGATGTTTCCCTAGGCAGGGATCTAGGAGGCCAGCCTCTTCACCCCAAAACTCTCACAATCCTCATCATTCTTAAAGGGCAGAGAAATCCTCACTCTCCCTTCTCTCCAGGGACTCAGATGGTTCTTGGAAACTAGATGGGGAGTCTCACCTGGCTTGCAGGTTTAAAATGGGGCAGTGGGAGACAGCCAGGGACATTGGAGAGACTGGAGACTGTTCTAGCAATAAAGTGGATTTGGTGGGTCCCAAGACCTTTCCCCAAGGGAAGAAAAGGGTCTAAATGTGGCTCTCAGTGGATCCAAAACCCACCCAAGAACAGAATAGAGGGGTCTCTATTATGAGGGAGAGAAAGTCTCCAGGCTTTGCATCTCTGGGTCTGGGATGGTGAGGTGGAAGAGAGAGACTCTGGCTCCATTGATTGGAAGATGTGTCCTGAAAATAGGTGGAGGGATCCTACAAATGTGGTGGAGAGTCACTTCTTGGGGAGATGAGGTCCCCTGTCTTTTGGCTACCATGAGCCAGAGTAGAAGGGGTCACTCCCTAGACGAGATCCCATGGCAGTCCTAAAAGAGAGGGGATGAAACCTAAGGTCCCCCCCAGCTGTTGGGTGTAGGAATGGAGGGTTAAGAAGGCATGGCT